>NC_043717.1:96679521-96697021 GCF_006229205.1 Suricata suricatta
CGGGGTCCGGAGTCCCAGTGCGCCCCCTTCCCGCCCGCGCCCGTTAGTTCCCTCGCGCCCCGCCCGCGGGGTTCGACCGTTAGCGGCAGCACTCGGGCCGCTGGCCACGGGACGTCGGCCGTCAGCGAGGCTGACCGGCCGCCTCCTCACCCCGCCCCTGTCCCGCCGCGGTTCCGCATCCAGTCCTCGGGAACTCCCGGGCGCGCGAGGGCAGGACCGGACGGTCCGCGCGAGGCCACCTCACAGAAAAGTTTTCCGGCGCCCGCCGTGCCGCTCCAGCGGTCCTCGGGGCCGCCAGCAGCCCGCCTCCCCCGCGAGCCCGGCCTCTCCCGGAGCCGCCGGGCCACTCACCCATCTGTTCGCGGAGTCCCCTCAGGGATGTGCTGCTGCCGGTGCCGGCACGCTCCGCCATCTTCCGAGCCTCTGAGGTGGGAACCGCTGGCTGCGCCGGGGGCCCAGTGCGCAGTCTCCGACGCCGCCGTCTCTTCAGCCTCGGCCGCGACGCCAAGGGGCGTGGTGAGGTGGGCGGGGCTTGGGAGCCGCCGCGCCAGCCTAGCATCCGCAAGCTCTGCGGCGCCGCCCGCCGCGCTCCGTGTCCGGACCTGGCGAGCCGCGACCAACTTGTCTAAAGAGACCCTCTCCTCTGTTGCGTGGCCCAGCCAATCATCGGCCTGATTGGCCGTCCAACATTCCATTTTTCCTTTCATCCAGTCAACCTAGCAACGCCCATAATATTCCTCCCTTCGTTCGTTGGTTTCTTTAGGGGAGTTCTTAGACTTAGTGCCTCCTTGGTGCGCTTGCATCCGGAGTTTGCTAATCTTTGAAACGCAACAGAAAGGCCCAAGTTGAGGGAAGAGGCCCAGAGACGGGTTGGGTGAGAGGTTCCTGTTAGGTCTCGAAGTTGCGTGAGTTATCTTTAGGCTGTTTGCGGGTCTTTACAGGGAAGGGGAGGACTTACACGAATCGCTCTAGGTTTTGGAGCAAGCCCTTCAAGATTGTCTTTCAACGCCAAGACTACACTCTTATGTTAACTGACTTGAGAATAAATTAAAAAATAAAAAAGATTGCAGAGTGTTTTTCCCATTCACAAAGAAAAAACTTAGTTCACCTCCTACACCATTGAGGGGCAGGCATCACTTCCTGCGTGCTTGCCTCTACAAGGTCAAGTCACCCCTGTTATTGGCGTGGTGTGGCACATGGTTGCACGGAAGCAATTTATGGTGTGGCCGCAGGTACAGGTCAGCAGATCACTTGTGGGATGTGCATTTTGATGAGCCCACTGTATCTCAAAATTACATAGGCGCTATAAAATGGAAGAAGCTACAAACTACAAATATTTATGGACTCAACTATGTTCCAGGCACTGTTCTAACTGCATTGCATATACTAATTCATTTAATCCCCCTACTACCCGATAAAGTAGGTACCATTATCATTCCCATCTCACAGATAAGGAAAGGAAAGCAGAGAGAAGTTAAATTATTCACAGTCACACAGTTACTAACAGAACTGGAATTTGAACCCAAAACGTCTGACCAGTCTCCATGTGCTTAGCCTTCAGTGATACTGTTTCAGGAGAGTGGAGATTTATAGATATATATATAGTTCATAAATGATCAGTATCAAGAATGCATAAGGAGCTAAAAATATAGAAGAAAAAGACAACCTCCAAAAAGTGAGCAAAAGGCATAAACAGGCCTTTCACAGGAGAAAAATCAATAAACGTAAGATGCTCGAACTCTTTAGCAGTCAAGAGAATACAAAAACTGTAAGATTTCACGTTACACCTACAGATTTAGCAAATTTAAAGAAATAGACAATAGGTGTCGGTTGTAGCTTAATGCTGGGGAAGGAGGCAAAAAAATACTGGTGCGAGTTGGGGGTGGGGTGGGCGAAGTTTGGCATTATAAAGTACCCAAAGCCCTGCTCCTATGTCTATGCAGACCGATGTTTTGCATGATGCACATGATGGTGCCATGATTATTAATACTCCTGTGATTAAGGCACGAACAAAGCACATACACACAAATTCAACTCTGATGACTTTACCTAGACCTTCACAAATGGACAATCTAGAAAAATGCAACACCACCTTTGTAGTCTCTTGCAAAAATGTTCAAAATATTGAACCCATTGTTGGATATTGAAACCATCTAATCATGAGGAATCATTCAGACAAATCCAGACTGTGGCATATTCTTCAAAACAACTTGCCTGGATGCTTCCAATGTTAATGTCAGGAAAGATTAAAGGCAAACCATCATGGAAGCGTTTCAGATCATAGGAGAGTACAGAGAACAAAATGTGAAATGAGGTTCTTGATTTGAAACAAGATTAAAAAAATAGCTTTAAAGAGCATTCTGTATTGGGCAACTGGATACACTTGAATATGAACCCTGTATTAGATAACATTGTAGCAAGGTCAGGTTTCATGGGCATGAGAATGATATTGTGGTCACGTAGGAAAATGTCCTTTTTCTTAAAAAATGAATGCTGAAGAACTTAGGGGCAAAGCATTGTAATGTCTGAGATTCCCTGTCAAGCAATTCAGAGGGAAAAAAACCCCAGCAAACATCACAAAATGTTACAAATTAGCGAGTCTGGATGGTTATATAGATGTTCCTTTTACTATTCTTTCAATTCTTCTGTGGGTTTGAAACTTTTCAAGAATTCAAACACATGGGAGAATTTTTCAACTCTAGAACGTGTGTCTTCAGCAGACTTGTAAACACCACCGCTTTGAATAAAAATAAAATTTGGTTTGAAATCACAAACGGGAGAAAAACCCTCCCTAATCTTTTCAGCATTTAGCGCCTTTAAAGGTCTTAATCCCGCCCAGGTGGGGGAGGGTGGAGGGAGGAGGTTTACCAAAAATCAAATGCAGACTGGGTTTGCTAGGAGCTGGATTTGCTAGGAGCTGGGTGAGTAAAAGTGTATTCTAAGAGCTCAGAGGGATGAGAAATCACTTCAGGATGAGAAGTCATGAAGACCTGGCACTTATTGTGGACCTGAGGACCAAAAGACAGCAATTACTCCTTCGTTTCAGCCCGTGGTAGCTGAGTGCAGAGATGGGACCATCTATGGTCAGATCTTCCCATTTTTCCAAATAAGCTGGAAATCTGGATTTTTTAAAAATATATTTTTAAACTTTATTTTGAGAGAGAAAGAGAGCACACAGGGAAGGGGCAGAAAGAGAGGGAGAGAGAATCCCAGCAGGGCTCCAAGTTGTCCCTGCAGAACCCAAGGTGGGACCCCACCTCTACCCCACGCACCATCATGACCTGAGAGTCAGACGCCTAAGTGACCGAGCCACCCAGGCGTGCTTGGAAATCTGGATTTTAATATAAAATCTCTTAGATGTCAACATTAAACATTTTGAAAACCATGGTGCAGGGCAAATAAAATGATCTGCTACCTCATCAGTGTTCCATTTTTCAACTGTCTTATTTTTTTATGTTTGAATTTTTAAAAAATCCAAACAAGGTGGGAGGGGCACCTGGGTGGCTCAGTCCATTAAGCGTCTGACCGTCTGACGTTGGCTCAGGTCACAATCTCACAGTTCATGAGGATTGTGAGTTTGAGCCCCCACGTGGGGCTCTGCAGTCTCTGTGCAGAGCATGCTTCGGAGCCTCTGTCTCCCTCTCTCTCTGCCCCTCCCTCACTCATGAGCTCTCTCTCTTTCTCTCAAAGATCAGCATTTAAAAATATCCAAACAAGGTGCACACCTGGCATAGTTATTATACCTTTTAAGCCTCTTTTAATCTATAGATAACTCTTCTTTCTCCCTAATACCTTTGATAGACCTCTGTGAACTTCAGCATGCTTTCATTAATTCCAGAGGGGGAGTCACTCAAACTTGACCACCCACTCTGAGCCTAGTGGATTGGGGAGAAAGAGACCAGGAAGGAGTCCTGCCCTCCATTGATTCTATGCTGATTATTAGATGTCAGGGCCCCCCTTAGAGGTTCTCTTGCTGTGAAAGCAGCTCCCTGAGGGGCCCCCACAAAACTGTATATTTCCCAGAAAAATATTGGAAGTAAAGACTGCCAGCTTGGGTAGAATGAGTGTATTCTTGTGGAGCCAGCCCAGACTCATCTGGGAAAGAACCCAGGCAGCTTCTCTCCCCCTGTGTTTGGAAAGCATATGTTGCCCAGAGAGCAAAAAAGAACTGGAATCCTGCTCACTTTTTTCCCCCCACTTGGCCATTTTTTCCCCTAAACCTGACACCAGCAGGAAGAACGTTCAGAAACCACAGTCACAACAGGTCTCGGATTTGTCACATTTTTTTTCTATTAAACGAAGTTTTAAAAAACTGAGCTCACATGGCATCCAAACTGCCACCACCGCAGCTCTGTACTGTGACTTTGAAGCTTCACAGCCCTGGGACAGCTCTTCCGGTCCATCCCGGAACTACCTGTCACACTCCGCCATCATGCATGCAGTGGAGGCAGCAATATGGATTTGGGTTCCTTCGCCTCTCATTTCTGCCTCTTACCTCCCATCTGCTGCAGCTGGGCTGTGATGCAGGGGGAGGAGTGAGGTCTTATTCTGGACTCATCCCTTGCCAAATCTACTCACATTTTCCTTTCTTTTCCCAAATCGGCACTTTTCTTCCCTCCTACGTTACAGGCTTACCTCAGGCTCTGGTAATTTCTCAAAGCTTTCCCAGCTCTAGAATTCCTACCTTGGCAGTCTCCACCCCCTCACCTGCCCACCCCCACTTGCTAAGACCCCTCACACCAATCCCCTCCCCCCTCCCCCCTTCTCTTTGCTTGGAGAGCCAGGGTGGCCTTGCTGTCTGTTCCCTCTCTTTTTAGGGAGTCCCTGGCCCTTCCTGGGGTGGTCTGGGGCTGATCTTCTTGGCCTGAGTGCACCAGGGTGGGGACAGTGAGCTTTTGAGGAGAGGAAGAAAAGGCCACCACTACTGGTGTGTGTGGGGGGGGTATTTCCCTCCAAATTGGAAATTCAGACAAACCTCAGAGGGGAAGGGTGTGGTGGCAGCGGTCGCCATCTGCTAGGAGTAATATATATGTCTTGGATACTTAGGGTAGATAGTATGAGGTGCCACTTGTCCAGTGCCTACCCAATGGCAGGCACAGGGCAAGAGGTTTTGCATGGATTATTTCACAGAATTCTCACCACCATTTTATGAGGTAGTTTCTATTCTCCTCCTCATTTTACAGATAAGGAAACAGGCGTGGGGAGGTTGCCTAAGCTGTCCGTGGTCAGCACAGCTAGGCAGTGGCAGGGCCCGGACTCAAGCCCACATATGGCTGACGATCTCCAGTCCACTCTTAACTTGTAACCCGTGGCTTCCACTTTTTCACTGATCCAGCCCCCCCACTCAGGCTGCAGAGCCTTTTCAAATCTGCACTTTCTATAATGGTAACATCCCCTCACTCAAGTGTCTGTAGCTGTCTCTTAAGCCTATTAAAATAGAACTGACTCAAAGAATTGAATAAGAAACCATCGAAAATGGGTGTTTAATATATGACCTGCAGGGGAGATGAATATGACTTGTTTTAAGCAGCTTTCTTCTAGAAAAGCTGAGCAGAATCAGTAAATGCTGAGTATGCAGGACGGAGTTCAAAATGCAAGTGTAAAGGAAAAGGTGCCACATCTATTGCAGTTTATCCTGCAGGAATGTTTGTTGAATGAGTGAGAGATAGTACTACCAGTACTGAAGAAGAAATGAAAATATTTTGGATGGCCACTGGGGGGCTGAAAAGGTCTAGACTTAAAATTATTATTAAAGAACAAGAAAATGTCCTCTTTTTTTTCCCCCTTGACTTTAAATAAAGCAGAACAAACATGGGCTAGGCCTGCTCATTCTAAATACAGGTCTGTAATATAAAGGAAGCTTTAGAGGATATCAAAAGCATAAAATATCAAGAAATGCCCATTACAGACACTTTGAAATTTCTAATAGAGCCAAAACTTGGTGAAATCCAGATGGGAAAAAATGAGAAGGAAAGAGGAGTCGGGATGGTTTGTTAAAATGCAGATTACCCCATCCCCACAGTTTGTGATTCTGTAAGTGCTATTAGTTATATTACATACACCTCTAAGGAAATACACCAAACGTCTAGTGTGATGTCAAGTAGACCTGAGTACTCAATGTTATTACACCTTGAGGATGATACAGATGAAAAATGCTAATATAGATCTAGCGTCTTGTACCTCCGGACACAACCCTTTTTTTGTTACTAAGGGCAGGCAGCTGCTTTACCCTGGGGTGGATTGGAAGCCAAAGCATCAAGGCGTCGCCTGGCGGCATCCCACACAGGAAAGGGCATCACTTCGGAGGGAGGGCATGGCACTCAGGGAGCTGTGGCAGGGACGCCTGAAGGCTTTTTGTACCACGATTTCCTATGCCGGAGCCTGATACAATACACAACATACTTGGTTCTCCTTCTCTTTTCCCGCCACCACACACAGGCACCTACATTTTAAAAGGAGCTAGTTGGGGGCGCCTGGGTGGCTCAGTCGGTTAAGCCTCCGACTTCACCTCAGGTCATGATCTCACAGTTCGTGAGTTGAAGCCCCACGTCTGGCTCTGTGCTGACAGCTCAGAGCCTGGAGCCTGCTTCGGGTTCTGTGTCTCCCTCTCTCTCTGACTCTCCCCTGCTCATGCTCTCTTTCTCTCTCAAAAATAAATAATAAAAAATCATTTAAGAAAATAAAAAAATAATAAAAGGAGCTAGTTGGATGACCGGAGAGGGAAAACACCCAGATCTCACACACGGGGTGAAATGCATAAGAAACTCTCCTAGAGACAGACAGACAGACAGTGGGAGAGGCAGACAGGTTTCCCAGGGAGCTCTGGTCAGATTCACGGTAGATCCTGTTCCTTTCTTCACCCGCTACACTCAGCCCCCGGGGTTATCATGTGGTAAACTGAGGCCTCTGCAGCAGAGGGAATGATTTCTTGCTTTGGGGTTGACCTAGATATTTGAAGGGTGTGTAGATGGACGGTGTGTCATCCACATCAATATACTACACTTCATGAATCCTCAAGTTCTATCTGGGACTATGCAGTGTTCTACAAACTCCTAGCTCTTTAACACTTTGAGACGTGGGGCAACTGGAAGGCTCAGTCAGTAGAGCATGTGACTATAGATCCCAGGGTTGTGGGTTCAAGCCCCACGCTGGGTGTAGAAATTACCTACAAATTTTAAAAATCTAAAGAAAAAGAGAATTTCCTCTTGCAAAACTTAATTGTTTGTCAATGGGCTGATACAGTTGTAGTTGAAAGCCTGCCCTGTAAACCCCATTGTTCCTTCAAGGCCAGCTGGCAGATCTATTTAGAGAATGTGTACTTTCAGGGGGGAAAAAGGGCCCCAGAGTACAAGGGAACCTGTGTGTACACTCCCCAGACACGTGGGTCTAGCGGAATGCACACTCAGGCAGCCAAGAGCCTAAGCGAGTTTTGCCAACGGGTTCTCATCCTTGTGTGCGGCTGGGGTGAAGGACTCAGCGACAAAGAGCACAACTTCTCACAGTCAGACTCGCCGAACAACCAGCCCCTCGGGGCTCCAGAGGACTGTTTCAGATAAGGCCCTTGGGGCAGATGGGGCGGAGAAGAGAAAAGGTGCAGGCTATCTCTGAGACCCGTGGGTAAACAGACCATAGATCTCTGCTCTCATGAAAGACACAGACCCCTGACTTTGCTTTTCTTCAGATTCTAGATACTACTGTCTGAGACAATCACAGAAGGTGAGAGCTAGGAACAACTGTCAAAGCCACAAACTTTAGTCCTTCATTGTGACTCACATTCCCGGAGCTGGAACCCCATCTGATGCTCTTTGCTCTGCACACACGTGGAAGGCTGTCCAAATCGTCTTTTGGAAGAAAAAGAAGTGAGCGATTGCCAATCCGGTGCTGGGAACCATTATGTAATCCAGCTGGAATTTGACCCATATCCTCACAATGAAACGGAAAAGAGAGATGGGAGGGAAGTGGATTGAGATATGGCTACATTGGGAAAGGCACGCTTGAAGGATGTTCAACAACCACGATTTTTGCGAGGAGGCCAACAACTTGGCCCCTATCTGACTCAATTCTCATTACCTCCTCCCAGAAACTTCTGCAGCCACAAAACCAAGCGAACGCCTTGTCTCCTGCATGCCTCTTTACTCCCCCACCTCGCAGAGACAGGATTCAAATTCAGGATAAACTGAGTCCAGAGTTCTGGGGCTTTCCAGAGGGGTACGAGGAGCCAGAGCAAATGAGGGCCGCTAAAAACAGTGCCTGGCAGCCTACGCCAAGGGCAAGAAGAGTAGCAAAATCAAATTGCTATTTGAATCTGGGAGTGGGCGTGGGAATAGGGGAGGTGACCAAGCTGCAGGTAACCTGGGAGACTTCCTGGAAGAAGTAGCTTTTACCACCGGGCAGTATGAACAGTTGCTATTTATTGGATGGTAAATCGTTACATTTATCCTCAGAACTCCACACAATGTTCTATAGCAGGTTTGTGTTGTCAGTGGAGATATTTATTATTATGCCTGGGGATGATTAATTCAACTGAAACATACCCAGGAAGAACTGTGCAGTCTCCTGGAACTAACCAGTTCTTTTTCTGGGAGGAGCAGGGTGTGTGTGCCAAATTCTGGTTCCTTCTGGATGTGTGTACACTGGGGTACTGCAGCTGAGTCTGACTTCAGAAGGAAGGTGTGAGAAATAAAGCAGTGATTTCAATTTTAGTTCAGTAGAAATATTTGGGAAGCGTGCTTGGCCGTGTTTTCATGATTAAAAATGACCCAGTGCATGCACTTGACAGGAACATGGACCACAGCAGGCCTGGCATATGCTTTTTGCCATTTCCATATGTTTCATTTATATCTTAATCCCAAGCCTGCTGGGGAAAAGCTGGGTAAGAAAGCACTTTGGGGACCACTGTCAGTTAGTCTCATGCTATTTTCTTAGTCTATGGTATTCACACATCCTCCACTATGAGCTGGAATTTGGCCCTAGGCCTGTGGCACTGCCATAGGGCTGACTGCAGGGGAAAGAAAATTCAAAATGTGAAATGACTTTGTTCAAATATGAGTCAGGGATGTGTTCAGTCTGTTTATAGAAGGAGGAAATGACATTTGAAGAAAATTGGTTCTGGGAGAAATGCTGTCGTTATATAAGCTTTCAAAATTTAGCAACTGGCTGGCGAGGAGAGTAACAGCTTGGCTAACTAACTTGTTAAGTCCCCAAACATCCCCTTTGCCCATTATGGTCTGGTGGCCTGGGTCCCAATCCTGCCACTTAAATACTATTCGATACTGAACCTAAGTTTCGTCATTTATAAAATGAGCATCATAGCAGTTGCTTAAATCTGTTTTGTTGATGGGGCGCCCGGGTGGCTCAGTCAGTTAAGCGTCCGACTTCAGCTCAGGTCATGATCCCGTGCTCAGGGTGTTTGAGCCCCATGTTGAGCCCTGTGCTGACAGCTTGGAGCCTGAAGCCTGCTTCGGATTCCGTGTCTCCCTCTCTCTATGCCCCTCCCTCCCCCACTCACGCTCTGCCTTTCAAAAATTAATAAACGTTAAAAAATAAAATAAAATACTACCTATTTAAAAAACTGATTGATATAGAGGGTCAGATTCAGTGCTCCATAAACATTATACGCTCAGTATCAGATAGTAGTAATAACAACAGCTAACAGTTTGAAAGCACGTACCACATGCCAGGCACCGACTTTAGTGCTTTCTTCACACTGTCTCACTTATTCTTGGCAATTATACCGAGAGGCCAGTAGAATTAGGCCTAAAATGCCTAACGCTAGTAATAATGATAACTCAGCACCCAGTTCAAATTGGAATAGATAATTCCACCCTCTCTAATCTTGCCTAATCGCCCCTACCCCTTCCCCCGAGGTTTCATCCGTGGCCAGAAGGCCGGAGATGTTTCACAAGGTGATAGGATACTAAAGACAGGAGACCAAGAGAACAAGCATTTTGGAGCTCAAATGCTGGAATAGGGGTTTGCAGCCAGAGACAAGAGATCAAGTTTTCACGCAAAGAATAATAATTGTGTTTAACTCTCTAACAAAGAGGCTTGTCTGGGGGGAGACGAACACAGGAATCATTCATAGACTTGAAATCTTGTACATCAGAAGACTAAGGCCTCACAGAGTCACTACCCTTTCTGTGAGTGCTCCCCGCCCCCCTTCCTTCTCTGCTTCCCCCTACTGTAGGGGAGGAAAAGGCCTGTTTCAGAAGGGGACAGGGTAGGGTCTCTTCCTTTGAGGTGGCTTGCAGTCACAGACCCTGTCCCCTGCCTGCAGGTACATGTCCTCTTAGGGAAGGCACAAGGCAGGAGTAGCTACAGCCCAAACATAGACCTCAACCAGTAGGATCCTGGCACTCTCCTCATTTCTTCCAAACGGACATGGCCTTATTAGATCTTGCAAGAAGAGAACAGTTCTCTTATTTTCTTAATATTTATTTTGATAGAGAGAGTTAGCACGGGTGGGGGAGGGCAGAGGGGAGGGAGAGAGAGAATCCCAAGCAGACTCCGAGCTGTCAGTGCAGAGCCCGACGTGGGATTTGATCTCACCAACCCTGAGATCATGACCTGAGCAGCAATCAGGAGTGGGAAGCTTGGGAAGTCTGGGCGGCTCAGTCGGTTAAGCATCCCACTCTTGATTTTCGCTCAGGTCATGATCTCACAGTTGGTAAGTTCGAGCCCCATGACAGGATCCACACTGACAGTACGAAGCCTGCTTGGGATTCTCTCTCTCCTCCTCTCTCTGGCCCTTCTCTGTGTGCTCTCTCTCTCTCTCAAAATAAATAAACTTTAAAAAATACATACTACATTAAAAAAAAAGAGTCAGATGCTTAACCAACTGAGCCACAAAGGTGCCCTGAAGAAAACAGTTCTCTTAGGAGGAAGGCAAAGAGGGAGGCATATGGGCCTTGAAGGACCTCAGGTCTGTTGGGGACACATAAACACTGCACTCTTCCCACCTCTTTTTTTTTTAATTTTTAAATGTTTTTTATTTATTTTTGAGAGACAGAGAGAGACAGTGCAAGCAGGGGAGGGTCAGAGAGAGAGGGAGACACAGAATCTGAAACAGGCTCCAGGCTCTGAGCTAGCTGTCAGCACAGAGCCCGATGCGGGGCTCGAACCCACGAACCATGAGATCATGACCTGAGATGAAGTTGGATGCTTAACTGACTGAGCCACCCAGGCGCCCCTCTACCCACCTCTTAAGGACAGTTTGCACTTAGGGGACATAGTGCCTCCTCCATGACAAGGCTGTTTTAATGCTAACTGAAACCAAAGCGGACTCAAGTGTCCCTTCGGCCTTGGGGATGTCACAGCACAGAATTTCAACATTTTTCACTTACACTATCTGTGCCTGGCTCCAGATTCTTTCTCAGTACATTTCCCACTCCCCGTCATCTCTGTCAATTCTCTGGGTGTGGTAGAAAGGAAGCACTTTCATTATGGTGTCCAAAATTCATGGAAATATGAATGACAGTAACATAATATTTTGAACTGTGTATTGTTTTAAAATAGGAAAGTCAGTTATATTTTTCTCCAGTGACATTGTGCACCATACCTTTCAAAACAAGTTAAGGAAGGGGTGCCTGGGTGGCTCAGTTGGTTAAGCGTTCAACTTCAGCTTGGGTCATGATCTCACAGTTTGTGAGTTCAGGCCCTGTGTTGGGCTCTGTGCTGACAGCTCAGAGCCTGGAGCCTGCTTCAGATTCTGTGTCTCCCTCTCTCTGCCCCTCCCCCATTCATGCTCTGTCTCTCTTTCTCTCTTTCCCTCTCTCTCTCTGTCTCTCTCTATCTCTCTCAAAATTAAATAAACATTAAAAAAATTAAGAAGAAAACAAGTTAAGGAATACTTTGAAGTCCTGGGATTCTCAGAAGCACCAGAAAGAGAAACACTCAAGCTGTGACTTATTTCAGAGCTCAAAGACAGTCGATTTTGAGAGGATGACATTTAAAACTTAGCTTCTGGGGTGCCTGGGTGGTTCAGTTGGTTGAGCACCTGACTCCTGATTTCCACTCAGGTCATGATCGCACGGTTTGTGGAATCGAGCCCTGCATTGGGCTCTGGGCTGAGAGTGTAGGGCCTGCTTGGGAATCCCTCTCCCCCTCTCTCTCTGCTCCTCCTCTGAATGTGCGCGTGTGCTCTCTGCCTCTCAAAAAAAAATTAATTACATAAAATAAACATTTAAAAAGCACCTGGTTGGCTCAGTTGGTTAAGTGTCTAACTCTTGGTTTCGGCTCAGGTGATAATCTTACAGTTTCATGAGTTCAAGTCCCATGTTGGGCTCCGTGCTGGCAGTGCAGAGCCTGCTTGGGATTCTCTCTCCCCCGCCCTCACTCTCTGCCCCTCCCCCGCTTGCACTGTCTCTGTCGAAATAAATAAACTTTAGAAAAAGTAATTTGAAATGCCTTTATACACAATCCAGATGAGAATCCCAGCACGGGGAATCTGTATGTGTGGAAATTGACAAGAGGATGAGTTGCCGTGAAGATGAAATGAAACAAGGTCTATAAAGTGGCATGCGCAGTAGCTGCACAAAACGGAATGAATATGTCCTAGCCACTATGCATTTTCCTTCCTTTATATTCATGTCCACATATATTTTAGGTTTACATAGTTGTAACATTTGTGTCTATACCACATTGTGATCTCCTTTTTTCACTTACCACAGACCGCATACTTACCATTTACTGCCTAAAGAACATTCATTCCATCCGGTCAGGAGACTCTATTTCTTTTTTAGACACTTTACCATTATTGAACATTTGGGTTGTTTTCAGTTTTTTCACCATCATAAATAGTGGCGCTTGGAAAATCTTCCATAGCTTACCAGCCTCCCACCCTCATGCCCCTTCTGGGGTTGTTTCCTAGGAATACGTTGTCAAAAATGGAATGAAACACAGAAAGAGCTCTCCAACCAGATTGCTTTCCAGAGAAATACCACCAGTTGACTGTGTTTGTGTGTCACCAGTGATGAGAGGCTACATCATTGGAAAAATAAGTGGTTAAGTGTTCTGTCTAGGCATAGAAAAGGAAGTAGGGACTCTTGCCTGAAACTTCCTTTCCCACCCCCTTGGCAGTGTTCGTGCTTTCCTGGCCCTTTTTCTGACTTCCTCCTCCTGCTCAGTGTCTTGGAGCAGAAGTGACCACGATAATACAGAAGACGATGAATGGTTTCTGTATTAAAATCTCACAAAGCCTCACATGGGGTTTGACTGTCCCAAGCACATCACCAAATAAAATGCCAGAGATTCACTTGTGAATTTCACATCATGAACAAAAAGGCGATTTGGGCTTTGAAGAAAAGCCTGCCATTTCACAAAGTAACATCTAACCGGAGATCTGTGTGTCTCTGCGCTTGAATTTGAACATTTGGCCCCCTGGGCTTGTGGTGCCTGTTCTGACTTCTGTCGCTAACAAATTGTCACTGATTGAAGAATGGGAAGTTATAGTTTTGAGTGTCAAGGCTCTTTGCCTCCATGCATCATCTCATTTAATCCTCACAGCAACCCTTGGAGTGGACTCTATTACTATCCCCATTTTATGGATGAAGGAATTGAGGCTTAGAAATATTTTTAAGTTGCCCAGAGTCACACCACTAGGAAGTGCCACAGCTGTGATATGAATTCACGTCTGTTCGATTCAATGGTCTTTGTGCTTGATCTTGTCCTGCCTCTCATACTCTCATTTATGATATGGTAACTTAACTGACTCCAGGGTTGTTCCAAGGATCAAATGAGATGCAAATCCCAAAGTGCTTTGTAAAGAGTAGACAAAACATTGTATAAATGTGTAGGTATTTTATCAACGTCGGGCATTATCGTCACTTGGATTTACTTCAGCTACAGCGACTCTGTAGGACTCTAACAGGCCACACATTACTGGCCCTAGGCCTTCTGGAGAGACTCAGAAGTGTGTACCTAAGAACAATTTCACGATAATATTTGCAAATGCACTGCCCCCCCCCCATCAATGGAGCTGGAAGGAGAAAGACGAGGCTCACCTGTATTGATGTCCTCGGTCTCGTTGGTCTTCTGCATGTTTCGGATGGAGTCGGATGAACTAGGATGGGTGTGCTGCTCAGAGATTCGTCTTCTCGCCCCAGCGTCTGTGCCACAGGACTTACCATTCATTGTCTTGCCGCAGTGAGCGAGTGATGGAGGCGGGAATAAGCGAAGGGGCAGCAGCCTCGCACTTCTTTCCTTATGGGAGAGAACTGGAGTCAGACCCAGCTCACCTCCATACCCGAATCAGACACTGTTGGGAGACTATTAGCTTTGAAAGAGGCCTTGACTATCCTCTCCCATTCCCGATTTCCCGAGGATAGCTTTATGGCTTTTTGTTAAAAAATGCATGAACTGCCCTGTTTGGAGAGAAGAGAAGGAAACTGTGTATGTAGTGTGTTGTATCAGATTCTGCCATGGGAAACTGTGGAGCAAAATGTCTTCAGGCATACCTGTGTGTGCCTGTGACACATCTCCCTGAGTGTGACGTACCTCTCTGTCCCTTCCACGCACGGTCTGTAATTCTTTTTTTCTTTTTTTTTAAAATTTCCTTAGTTAATCTCTACACCTAATATATGGCTTCAACTCATGACCCTGAGATCAACAGTCATGTGCTCCGCCAACTGAGGCAGCCAGGCACTCGCGGTCTCTAATTCTTGTAAAATCCTAGGAAGTAGTTACTATTATTATGGCCTTATTACAGATAAGGAGCTCTATCCAGGTTCAGAGAGGGTAACTAATCTGCCTCAGGACGTACAGTTGCTAAATGAAACCATTGTGCATATTTTCCTCCCCAAAGGAGGAGAGTGGAAGAGATTGAGCTTGAGAACTAAGTGACTGGAGTTCTAGTTTCCAGTCTGCCACTTCACCTAGCTGTATGGCCTTGGCCACAGCTGTTTTTGCCGTTTGCAAATTGGAGTCCTATTCAGTTACTACTTTGGTTCTTTTCCATCCTTCCCCCTGAAATCTGTACCATTATTTTCAACAACAGTAGTTGTTCAGGAAACTAAAAATAGAAATAGAAACGAACAGCATGGGGATGCTCCCAAATCAAACATTAGATGATTGATAGTCATACAAGTGACAATGGACCCTTTTTTCTATTTGGCAAAGCTAAGTGTTGCTGCCACCTAGTGAGGAAAAGGAGCATGGCCTCTGGGCAAGGTCTGGTCCTTCGGTGGTGGCCTAGGGAAAAACTACCAGAAATCATTATATTGGTCAGATAATTTGTGGGATTTCACAGATATGTTAAATGTTGCGATGTTTCTGCCAGTCTCTCCCTTTGACTAAGATGAGGTTAGGAGAAAAGCTTCTCTGGGCAGCCTCCTTCCAATGGTGCCTATATGTGTCCTTTTCCACGCTCTCCCCTCCCGACCGGAATCCTAGAACCCTGCAAGGTCTAAGCAGGAAGGAACCATCCTCAGAGAATTTCTAGGGCAACCCATTTCATAGTACAGAGGACCAGTGTCTTGACCAAGGTCACACAGGTAGTTAACATAGGCAGCAGTGACAGTAGACTGGTCCCAGAATTCCAAAAGCTGGTCTGATAACCCAGAATGGATGATATTAATTTATTTGCAAAATCACCTCCGAAGAGAATAGCTCCCAGGCAGGGAGCAAGGTTTGGAGATGTAACGAACGCTATTTACAACTTTAAAGGAAGTCTGAGTAGTTCCGGTGGAGAAGAGAGGGTGGTCTGGCCAGAAACCAGGAGGAGCAGATGCTTAGCTGACCTGCTTCCCAGAGCTTTAAGCGCCACAGGGTGCTCCATGCTGAATAAAATGCTCACCGGGACCCCCTGACGCCCCCAGCGAGGGAATCCCAATTTCCGGAGAGACTTTCCCACCCTTGGGGGCGTGTCCAGGACTCCCAGGGCACCAGGGGTAATCTTCCCTTTTCCTCTGCTGGCCAGACTTCTCAGAATGAGAATGAAAGCCAGAATGTGTTTTAAACAATGAGAAGTATTTAGTACGATTATAATAAATCACCTGTAGCAAGGTCACAGCTCCTAGTTGAGGAGATCCACTTACTTTTGCAATAATTGTTCTTGGCACAGTCAACAATCTTTAATAATAATAATAATAATAAAATGGATGAAGGACCTGAATGTGAGACAGGAAACCATCGAAACCCTAGAAGAGAAAGCAGGAACCAACCTCCTCGACCTCAGCCCCAGCAATTTCTTACTTGACACATCCCCAAAGGCAAAGGAATCAAGAGCAAAAATGAACTATTGGAACCTCATCAAGATAAAAAGCTTCTGCATGGCAAAGGAAACAATCAATAAAACTAATAGGCAACTGACGGAATGGGAAAAGATAGTTGCAAATGACATATCAGATAAAGGGCTAGTATCCAAAATCTATAAGGAACTCACCAAACTCCACACCCAAAAAACAAACAATCCAGTGGAGAGATGAGCAGAAGACCTGAACAGACACTTTTCCAAAGAGGACATCCAGATGGCCAACAGATACCCGAAACGATGCTCAGTGTCACTCATCATCAGGGAAATATACATCAAAACCACACTGAGATACCGCCTCACGTTGGACAGAGTGGCTAAAATCAACAAATCAGGAGACTATAGATGTTGGAGAGGATGTGGAGAAACGGGCACCCTCCTACACTGTTGGTGGGAATGTAAACTGGGGCAGCCGCTCTGGGAAACAGTGTGGAGGTTCCTCAAAAAACTATCAATGGAGCTCCCCTATGACCCAGCAGTAGCACTGCTGGGAATCCACCCAAGGGATACAGAAGTGCTGATGCATAGGAGCACAGGTACCCCAATGTTCATAGCAGCACTTTCCATAATAGACAAATCATGAAAAGAGCCTAAATGTCCATCATCTGATGAATGGATCAAGAAGATGTGGCTTATATATACAACGGAGTACTACATGGCAATGAGAAAGAATGAAATCTGGCCATTTGTACCAACGTGGATGGAACTGGAGGGTATGATGCTGAGTGAAATAAGTCAGGCAGAGAAGGACAGATACCATATGTTTTCACTCATAAGTGGAACAGGAGAAACTTAATAGAGAACCATGGAAGAGGGGAAAGGAAAAAATAGTTAAGTAGAGGGAAGGAGGCGAACCAAGAGACTCTTAAATACTGGGAACAAAGTGAGGGTTGATGGGGGGTGGGGGAGAGAGGAAAATGGGTGATGGGCATGGAGGAGGGCACTTGTGGGGATGAGCACTGGGTGTTACATAGAAACCAACTTGACAATAAACTATTAGAAAGAGAAAGAAAATCACACACACACACACACACACACACACAAATAAATAAATAAACATTAAAAAATCATTTTTCTTGGCACAGTCAACAATCTTTAATAATAATAATAATAATAATAATAATAATAAAATGGATGACATCACCAAGGGCTTTGCATGATCTCATGTGCATCTGACAAAAGGTCAACGAGGTAATAATTGTGATCCCCATTTTAGAACTGAGTAAGCTGAGGCTGGAAGAGCAGTTTACCCAG
>NC_043717.1:96702021-96823325 GCF_006229205.1 Suricata suricatta
GCAGCTCACAAGTGGGAGCTGTGTGTTAAGGAGATGATCTGTATGCCAGACTTCTAAGTTGTAGCCCAGCTACGTCCCAGAACCCAGGCCCTGCCCTGAATTCTTGAGCAGCGGAAACAGCAGTGACAGCTGTGAAAACAAGCATCCTTGCCCCTCTTGGCATTGAGTTATAGAGCACATCATCATTACAGAGGGAATCAGTAACATCTGTCTTCCCTGGCCCTTATTTAACTTATTCTACTTAGGAAACCTCTCCATGTTCCCACTCTGTAACTACTGTAAATGATGCAAAAGGGGAGCAAGAGGCAGAGATAGAAAGAGTGAGGGAGAATTAATTTACCACTGGGTGAAATGAAAATGTACTGAAGTGTAATGGAATTTCATTAACTTCGGAAATGATGATGAATGCTGTCCAAATAATTCTTACTAATGCATAATTCACAGCTGAAAATAGAGCCAAACTCTTCTAAAAAGCACATCCATTTATGCCCCCAAATTAATTTGGTGTGTTATTCAGGATGGTTGACAGGATAAAAGATCTACTATGAAATGTAATCATCTATTAAGATTGGGAATCTATGAGTCTTTCTAGTTTAGTAGATGAGGGTAGCTGATAACAAGTGGCATCTTGAGAGGCAGACACCCACAGTCCTCATCCTCATAATTTGAATCTCCCCAAAGACATAATTTCAGACATAACCACAGAGAAGTTAGGATGAGCTTTGAGATCTCCATAGCAACCACGACCCAGTTCATATATATATCCCAAAAGGAAATTAAAATCCCTTTCAACAGATTCAAATGGGGTCAGGAAAAGGCCCATACCTTTTTCTGACTGACAATGTTTTTACATTATATGTTTATGTAATATATAAATTTTATAGACCATATACTATATACATTTACATATAATTGGGTGGAAAGGTTTAAGAATTACTTCCCCATTTTGTGTAATACTGTCTTTTCTATTCCACAAACTTTCAGCGACATTTATCACTTAATGTCTCAAGATATAATAATCCCTTCATTAAAACCCACTTAGGTTTTCTGTATACTCAGGGGAGTGGTAATGGGGGAGAGACCTTTTCACCTTTATATCTAACACAGACCCCCACTGTGGTTGGCAGAGAAAGTCTATTATTAAGTAGGAGGGTAGCTATTGGCCCAGCTTCTACCAATGGGAATATCTATTCAGAGGCCAGTCAGTACCTCACAATGGAGGCATCATAGGCCATCCCCCTCATCGGTCCCTTCAGCCAATTAGAGAGAAGCTTGATCAGACACATGAATAGTAATGTTAGTGATGACTTCTGGAGCCCTCTGAATTCCTTCCCCAGGGTGGATCGCACTATGTGGAGGTGGAGATGCCATGGGGGGAGCACTATCTTCCAAGGCCACCCCTATTTGTCTAAATGGCCAGACCTTATGATTTGAGGTGCTAGGATGACAAACAAGCACATTCGCTGCGGCCACCGTTGGGCAGAATCTACCAATAGGGAGCCTTAGTTTGAAGGACCATAAACCCCTAACAATGGAGGCATCATGGCCCCTCCCCACCATGGATCCCTCAGCCACTCAGAGAGTACCTCGTTGCTGACATATGCATTGTGATATCAGGGATGACAAATGCTACCCAAGCAGGTCTTTCTCCAAAGATGAGGTCTAGTTGGTGGAAGTGAATATGTCATGGGGACTACCTCCTTCCAAGGCCATCCCCATTACCCTAGTGGCTCTACCCTGTGATATTGGTATTGAGGTGGGAATCAAGCTCGTTGGCTGCTGATAGTGAGGATGTGATTAAGTAGGAGGCTGCATTGGACCAGATTCCATGAATGAAAGACCTTAGTTTGAGAGACAGTTAACGCCTCACAAAAGAGGAATCCTTCATTCCTACGTGGGTCCTTTAGTCAATCTGAGAGCACCTTGTATTGACATGTGTATAGAGATGTCAGGGACAACTTCTGCTATCCTTGCAACACCTTTTACTAGGACAAGGTCTGGTGAGAGGAAGTGGATGTGTCATGGAGGACTACTACCTTCCAAGGTCACCCCTATTGCTCCTAATGATCTATCATGAGATCTATCTTGATTAACTAGGGTGCAGCTATTGGGCCAGACTCTACCAATAGGAGACCTTAGTTTGCTAGGCCAACAATACCTCACAATGGAGGCATCATGGCTCTTACCCACTCTCCAACCTCCCCCCACCCCAATGCGAATAGTGATGGCAGGGATAGTCCGACTTCTGTAACCCTGCACTGCTTGCCCTAGAGCAAGATTAAGTGTGTGAGTTTGAAATGTTATTGGGGGAACACTACCTTCTAGGGCCATCATTATACCTATTTTTTTTTACATTTTTAATGTTTTTTATTTATTTTAGAAAGACAGAGCAGGGGAGGGCCAGAGAGAGAGAGGGAGATACAGAATCTAAAGCAGGCTCCAGGCTCTGAGCTAGCTGTCGGCACAGAGCCCAACGCGGGGCTGGAACCCACGAACCGTGAGATCATGACCTGAGCCAAGGCCGGACGCTTAAGCGACTGAGCCCCCCAGGCGCCCCAATCCCTATTCCTCTTAACAGTCCGGCCCTACACTATGATGTGAGAATCAAGCAGATTGGCTGCTTCTACTGAGGATGTGATTAAGTAAGAGGCAGCCATTGGCCAGCTTCCACCAATGGGAGTCCTTTGTTTGTTAGGTCATCAATGCCTCACAGTGGAGGCATCATGGCTCCTTCCTCCCATAAGTGCCCGATCCACTCTGAGAGCACATTGTCAGGGAATGTATCTCTCCCTCTGAACACCTTCCCTCGGTGTTTTATTTGTACCTCTGCCCCGAGGGAAGGTGTTCAGAGGGAGAGATACATTCCCTCGGGGCAGAGGTACAAATAAAAAGAACCATTAATAACCAAGAGTTTCCTGAATCTTTCTTCCCCTGTTATCTCCACCCAGTCTCCCTGCTCCTACTCTATGGTGTCATAGACCCCTTTCATTACAGTAACCAGGTAACGCTTGTTAAAGACACTCATCCCGGGGCGCCTGGGTGGCTCCGTCGGTTAAGCCTCCGACTTCAGCTCAGGTTAGATCTCACGTTCGTGGATTCAAGCCCCACGTTGGGCTCTGTGCTGACAGCTAGCTCAGAGCCTGGAGCCTGCTTCCAGTTCTGCGTCTCCTTCTCTCTCTGCCCCTCCCCCTCTCATGCTCTGTCTCTCTCTCTCTGTATCAAAAATAAATAAAACATTAAAAAAAAGACACTCATCCCTCCTTGTTCCTACACCTAGAGATTTACATGCAGTCACATTGAGACACATCATTTACCTTATTGTTCAACACATTTTCTAAGGCATATCTCAGCTTTTCACATTTGAGGGCCTTTGTAAATGGCTGAGCCCTTGCACAGGAGCCCCATCCTGCTCCTTAGTAGGTTTTCAGGACCCCACATGGCTTGCTAAGTCCCCTCCAGCCCCATTCAGTCCCCAAGGCTCCTCTCCACCATCTTTGTTCTAGGCACAAAGGTATCAGTGTCCCCTTGGCCTGAAATGCTTGTTAGTTCATACCCACTCATACAAGTGCTACTTACCCTTCCAAGTCCAAGTCCACCGTCTCCTTGAAGCTGTCTCCCCCCACCCCTGAGGTTAAATGCTCCCTTTTGCTGCTAGTTTGTACTGAGACCCAGTGTCAGAACTGGATCTGTACCTGGCTCCTGGACTAGCTCAACTGCTCAGTACCTTTATCCGTTGGCCCACTACGTCTTTAAGATTTGTTTAGATTACTATATTGAATGAGTCCTCATAGCTATCTCCAATTCATTTAGGAACAAATAGGCTAAATGAATAAAGAGATAGTAAAGAAACAGTCTTCTTCAGAGAGTTTCACCTGTAAGCCCTGGCTTGGTGACCACTGTGCAGCTACTTGTCCTGTGTGTCTCATCCACCCCACTTCCCATTACCTTGTTCTTCTGATCCGACAGCTCGCCTCCTGGGTGAATGGATGTTGGTAATTCTCTAGATCCGGAGCCTCGCCAGGAAGATGGGTCTCTGATGTCTCCCTCTAGGCTGTTTGCCATGTCTGAGCTGTCCCAGGATGTGAGCCTGTATGTATACCCAGGCCCCACCCAGACTGCCTATTGTGAGATCTTCAACTCACTATGACCTGGCCTGAACTATGACATAGGTGGACCAGGCCTAGGTTATACATGAATATAGTTCAATGACTGAATACTTTTCAAGGTAGAAGAAACATTTATGTATAAGCATAAAGCCCTATATAATAACCCTACCACAAAATTGTTCAGAATTCTAAATTCACAATCCCTTTTCTCCTTTTGCTCATAAAAAGTGTGAACAGCCCCAGGGGTCCTGCCTTATGGGCTTCTCAGAGACACTCATCAGAGGCCTATTGCTTATTTCGGTCTTTCATCAAGACTCCGCAGCCACACCTGCTTTAACATCCACCCCCGCCCCGGGTTAAGAGCTGTAACAGCACTAGGTCAACATGCAGAAACCTCAGCTAGGCCAGTTCTAACTAAACTCCATAGTTCCTCATGCTTCGTATTAAAAAAATAAAACAATGCTCACCTATTTTTAGCTTGTTACCTACCTCTCATGAGCTGTTGCTTTCTCCTTTGGACACCACCACCCATTACTTCAACACTAGGAACCCAGCCTCCTTCCTTTGCCTGAGAAAGGACAGCCCCCTCCCTGCCCCCAGCCCCGTAACTGTTTGCCTTTGTTAAAGAAAAAGAAACAGCAGCAAGCATCTATCCATATACTGCACAGACCTTCTAGAGACCCCCTCAAGTAATGCTGATTTAACTATGTGTGTTCACTGCTCGTACGTGTAAAGTAAAAACCCAAATTGACAAACTGGGGAACTAGATATGCTCTCACAGGCTTGAATTTACTCTCAAACTATTCACTCATTGCAGAAACTAAGTCAGTTCAGAGATAAAGGTATATCTGTATCGATAGCATATAGTTTTAGGCTAATCTGACTTCAAAATGCTTTGAAAGAATGAGGTTTGCTGATTTTGACAGAAAAACCTCTAAAATAACGGACAACTTTCAGAACTTTTAGATGCTGTTAACTTTGGAAAAACTATAGCAAAAGGGGAGTGTAATTCAAAGAGCAAGGACCCAGAAACGCCTACAAACTGCTATGCTAATCAAGGAGCTTTGGCCCAGATAATTGCTGCTGTGATCATTAAGGAAGGAGAGGACTTTGAAGAAATTAGTGGATTCTTCTGAGATTGTTGCTATCAGAGGCAGATTGTCATTAACTGTTGCTAACTGTCCATGATACGCCTTTAATTTGGAAAAAAACCAGATACCTGGGAATACTTGAAGGCTTATTGCATGAAGAAAATATTTGGTGGCGCCAAATCCTTTAAAATGGATCTCAGCAATAATTCTTCGTGATATTATCCACAATAGCGGAGATAAATTGGCCATGATACGACACCGCCATCAGCGGGATAATTTTAGAGGTAGTGTCAAAATGTTTCCAGAACATTCCCTACCAGCTAACAACACAATCTCGGTTAAAACCGTAAAGCAGGTCATGGACAGGAACCAAAGCCTGGAGAGCCCTTTGAACACCTCCAAATAGACTATATACAAATGTTTCCTCAATAGGCTATAAATATGCCTGGTTATTGTTTGTTTTCAAGGTGGGCTAAAGCTTCTCCTCTCAGAGAGTACAGCCCTGTATTAGTTAGCGTGCTAGGGCCGCTGTAATAAAGTCCCATAAAGTGAGTGGCTTGGATAACAGAAATTGGTTGTCTCATGGTTCTAGAGACAAGACATCTGAAATCAAGATGAAGGAGGAGTTGGTTTCTTCTTTATTTCCTTATAGATTAATTGATTGATTTAAGCGAGCTCTATGTCCAACATGGGGTTCGAACTCACAACTCTGAGATCAAGAGTCCCGGGCTCTACTGAGGGAGCCAGCCAGGTGTCCCAGCTTGCTTTCTTCTGAAGCTGTAAGGGAAGGGTCTGCTCCAGTCCTCTCTCCTTGACTTGTAGACGGTTGCCTTTCCCCATGTTTCTTCACATCAGTTTCCCTTTCTGTGTCTGAATTTCCCTTTCTGTAAGGACACTATAGTCATATTGGGTTAGAGCTTGCCCTGATGACCTCATTTTAGCTGAACTAATTATATCTGCAAAGGACCTATCTCTAAATAAAATCACATTCTGAGGTCCTGGGGGTGAGGACTTCAACATATGAATTTTGGGGGCACACGATCCAACGCATAACAGGCCCTAAATGTGGCAAAAATACAATCTTGATTTCATTTTTTTCTCCAGTCTAGGGCATTCCAACTTATCTCTCTAGTGACAGAGAAACTCATTTACCAGCACTGTTATTATGGAGCTCTGTAAATGCCTGTCTTTTACCCAGAACATTGCCCTTATCATCCAGAGTCCTCAGAAAAAGCAAGGAGAAATTAACAGAACTCCAAGTGTGGAACTTAACAAAGCTCTCAGAAACCTTAAAAATTTCTATGGTTTAAAGTATCACCGCTAGCTTTAATGTCTGTAAGTTCATCCCCCTTCAGCCTGGCAAGTTATCTCATGAATTAATAAGGATTAATGAGGGGGTGCCTGGGTGGCTCAAATTGGTTGACTGTTGGTTTTGGCTCAGGTCATGATCTGGAGGTTGGTGAGTTCAAGCTCTGTGTCAGGCTCTGTGCTGACAATGCAGATCCTGCTTGGGATCCAGTCTCTCCCTCTCTCTTTCTGCCCTTTCCCTGCCTGCTAGCTCAAAAATAAATAAACTTAAAGAAATGATTAGTGAAATAATAAGCCCTATATATTTGGGAATTTCACCACCACCCCCAGCCTTAGATTCTAGGCAATTATCAGCAGTTATGATTAGTTCATGTGAGATTTTCGTACCATACCCCTGGCTTTGTCACCAACAGGTACAAGCCACATTTCCAAATATCTACCTAAACAGCTTCTGCATGTTCTGCAAGCTGGATATTTTGTCTTCTGGAATAGACTGAAGAAAAGCTGCTCTTGAGTCTTCACAGAAAGGACCATACCATGTACCGTTAACAGCTGCCATAGAGGTAGAGCTCCAATGTATTGATCCTTGGGTTCACGGCTTCCACCTCGAAAGATGTATGTCACTTCATCCTGATTACCAGACATCCATTCCACATGAAGACTGTAAGCCTTGGATTCTTGGGAATCCTCCAGAAGCTGCTGACTTCAGAGGTGGACAGCTTCCACCCAAGATGACAGAACAAGACTAGTTTTCTGATTCTTCAACACTGCTTTTGTTCCTTTCTTCTTCTACTAATCTTGCTTACCGTTCTACGTTGATACCCTTTAGACACTAACGTGACATCCCTCGTCTCCATCCGACTATTTTTGCCTCCTCAGGTCTCCTCCTCCCTCTGAAGAAGAACATCAAGCCCTCTTAGGTGTTTTTTTTTTTTCTGTAACCACTGCCCTGAATTGAACTGACCGCTGGATCTGCTACCCCCTGCCTCTCCCTGCTGACAAAAATTTAATAGCTGTTCCTTTCAATCCCTCAGGAGGTAGATTCCCTTTTACAGGTCCCTTCTGGTACTTGTTTCCTTCCCAGTGTTAACCCTGACCTTTAGTCTTATAAAACTTGGCACTTGACCTCACATCAAAAAAAATGCCACTGCTGAAGTCCTTATAATCTTATCAGCAAGTCCCAGGCGATTGAGAGGAGGCACTAATAACTGAGGATATTCTGGTTGCAATGATCCGTTCTCTCCAACGTGCTTTGCAAGGATTGCTTAACTCCACTAAAGGGACTTGTCCATCTCCAGAGACACAAACTGGCTTATTCCTATTGTACTAAATAATAGTTCTATTTCTAATATAATCTACGTTTTACTAGAGTACTACTTCTTATGCAGATATCAGCCTGATACCTTGAGAAAGACACCCAGAAGCCTCCCAGATGAGGCAAAGACAGGTTATTCAAGAGAACTCACAAGAGGGATAATTGATTCCCTCATTATGCCTACATTAGGAGCTGCAATTTCATAATGGGGGTATTGCAGCTAGATAGGTGGCCCCAACCTTGTCTCTCCCACTAAGAGGAATCATAAATGACACACTTCTGCTCTGGAAGGCCAACAAACTCATCTAGATTCATTAGCTAGTGTCGTCATAGACCATCGCCTAGCCCTTGATTTCCTCCAAGCGTGCCAAGGAAGAGTTTGTGCTATAGCGAATATTACTTGTTACATTTATGTAAATAACATGGAGCAAGCAGAAGAGTTTGGGACTAAGCTAAATGAAAAGGCCACCTGCTTGTCTAAGACAGACTTGATTGGATTCTGGGACATGTTTTTGTTCTCTGGGTTTCATAATCTAGGCTCCTGACTTTAAGATCTGTTAGTGATATTTGTTTCTGATAATGGCCGATGTGAACCTCCTGGTCTTTTTATACTGACCTCTCACTGTACGGTCACTTGCACATCAGAGAATGCAATAGTTCATCCTGCAGCAAGCAGGAGGGAGTAACCCCAGCCCCAAGCAGACTATGTTTTCTAAACAGCCATCTTATTTGGCAGTAGGGAAAACTGGGTATCATGGAGTAATGTCCTATAGCCGAACTTCATTTGTCCATGGCCAAAAGAGAAAGAAAAGAAGCATCCCTTGTCATCCAGGAAGTGGTCAGAGGCTCACAGCTAAGCCTGAGTGTTGCTACAGGCTGGCTTCGTACTCAGAGGTAGACTCTGTTGTTCTCCTGTTAGATATAAACAATCTTACAGAACACCAGTGTTAGCCAAGGTTACTCTAAGTCCATGGTAAATATGGTGAAACATAGCTGCTTCATAATTCTAAGTGCAGACAAAAACAAGATCATTGTGCAACCCACAAAATGCCAAACATATCCCTTTCCTGGTTAATGTGAGTGACTGCTGCCTCTGGATAAATTAAAGTACAGGCTTCTCTCCTTATCCTCAGTTCTGCTTTCCACAGTTTGTTACCCATGGTCGACCACAGTCTAGAGGCAGATGATCCCTCCTGATGAATCATGAGAAGATCAGTAGCAGCCTGACACTGGGTAGCAATGCCTATGTCATTTACCTCACTGTGTCTCATCACTAGGCATTTAATTATCTCATGTCATCACAAGAAGAAGAGTGAGGGGCACTTGGATGGCTCAGTCAGTTAAATGTCCACCTCTTGATTTCAGCTCAGGTCATGATCTCATGGTTTGTGGGTTTGAGCCTTATATCGGGCTCTGTGCTGGGCAGCACAGAGCCTGCTTGGGATTCTCTCTGTCTTCCTTTCTCTCTGTTCTTCCCCCACTTGTGCTCTCTCTGTCTCTCAAAACAAATACTTTTAAAAAATTAGAAGCATCAAAACTCAACTGAGTTGTATCTTCTTGTTACCTAAGCCTGTCTCCCTCTTCTCTGTGCCCCAGGCTCCTTTGAATTCTGGCCTATTTATATCCCCAGGGTGGTCTGAGCAAGCCTCTGCTCTTCTGGAAATCCTACTACCTGTGGCAAGTCTCAAGGATTCCAGCACTCTAGCACTGGGGCTTCATTTGTATCAACACAGCCAATCTTGTCCTTGATACACTAGGACACAAAGAACCTGAAAAGATGACTTTTATCTCTCCTAGGAGTCCAGAAAGGTGGCTGAAGGAGAGTAACTTTGGTGCCACAATGGCCTGAATTGTAATTTCTACCTGGGATGGGATGCAAAGGGAAGAGATGGCTCAGGGAAGACTTCACAGAAGACAAAAATAGCTGGGTTGACTCTTGAAGGATGAGTAGGAAATCTTTAGGTGGTCAAGGGGCGGGGGTGGGGGACAGGCTGTGAAAAGAATCTTCTAGGCACAGGGTGCCTGGGTGGCTCAGTTGGTTAATCATCTGAACCTTGATTTCAGCTCAGGCCATGATCTCATGGTTTGGGAGTTCAAGCCCCACAACAGGCTCTGAGCTGATGTTATGGAGCCTGCTTGCGATTCTCTGTCTCTCCCTCTATCTTGGCCCTTCCCCTGCTCATGTTCTATCTCTCTCTCTCTCTCTTTCAAAATAAACTAAACATTAAAAAATAATATTCTAGGGGCCATTCGGTGGCTCAGTTGGTTGAGCATCCAACTTTGGCTCAGGTCATGATCTCACAGTTTGTGGGTTTGAGCCCCAAGTCAGTCTCTGTGCTGACAGCTCAGAACCTGGAGCCTGTTTTGGATTCTGTATGTCTCTTTCTCTCAAAAATAAATAAACAAACATTAAAAAAAGAATATTCTAAGCAAAGGGAACAACATTTGCAAAAGCACAGAAGAATAAAACAGAATGGGATAGTTGGGGAACTCTAAAAGATTCACTATAGGCAAAGTGTAGGCTGTGAGGAATGAGAACAGTGGGGGATGGAGGGGGAGAAGTCCATGAGGACCAGGCTGTGGAAGGGCTTTCTTTGCAATGCCACAGGTTTGAAAAAATTTTTAATTTCACCATAGTTAACAGAATTCAAAGGAACCAAAGTTTATATGTCAAAGTCCTAACCCGCAGCATGATGGTATTTGGAGGTGAGGCCTTTGGGAGGTCAGGAGAGCTTTCCTGCATGGGATTAAGAGAGTTTATAAAACAGATCCTGAGAGCTCCCTTATTCCTCCTGACATGGAAGGAGACGATGGCCGTCAATGAATCATAAGGTGGGCCCTCATCAGACATTGAATTGGCCAGGGTCTTAATCTTGGACTTCCCAGTTTGTAGAACCATGATAAATCAATGTCTGTTGTTCCCAAGTCACCCAGTCTATGGTATTTTGTTATAGCATCCTCCAAAGAAGGAGGAATGGGATATTTACACAGACTCTAAGTATTTTTCCACACATCACTTACGAATTACAAGTAGAAAAATTAGAACTTTCCAGTGGAGAAATCTGGCGAATGCCATCTTAACCAAGTTATCAAAGTTAACATTCTCAGTAATAGGACAGAGTGACATCCTGTGTGTCCTAATGTGATGTGCCTAGGACACAACATCATTCCTGGGCTATTCTTGCCAGAAATATATAACCTGAACTCTGAGGGAAGATTAGACAAACCCAGATTGAGGGACATTCAGTGAAATAGCCGGACCACACACTTCAAACAATGTCGACATCATGAAAGTCAAGGTAAATCTGAGGAATAGTTCCAGATTAAAGGAGACTAAAAAATAATGGTAGCTAAAGCAGCTTATCATCTAAATTGCTCATGAATCAGAGGGGAAGACCATGATAGATGTCATTAGTGAGACAGTTGGCTAAATGAATGTGGACCATATAGGAGATACTATTACCTCAAGGTAAATTGCCCAATTTTCATAATTATACTGTGGTTGTGTAAAAAGCTATTCTTGTTCTCGGGAAAATGCCAGCTGAGATGTTCAGAGTAAAGGGGCACCATGGTTCCAATGTACTCTTAAGTGTTTCAGAAATAAACGTAAAGAGGGACGAGGCAAATGTGGCAAAATGTCAACAACTGCCTTTTTCTAACAACTCTTCTGAAAGCTTGATTTCGTTTTGAATTCACAAGTTTGGAAACACTCTGCATGGGTGGCTCTCCATTTCTCTAGAGTAAAGCCAAAGTTCTTGAAATGGCCCACCAGAGCGTGTGTAATTTCGCCATCCATCATGTCTCTTATTCCTTCTCTCCCGGTTGTCCCCTTTGCTCGTTCTGCTCCTGGGACACTGACCGCAGGGCTGTTTCTAGAACATCTGAAAGTAAACTTTGTGAGGAGAGAGAGGTTACCTGTTTGGTTCACGGCTGAAGCCCCAGCATCTTAGAATATCCAAGTGTTCTTGAGTAAATGAATGCTGTTGAGCTTGAAAAATAAGTTGCAGAAGAAAAGCTAATAACAGCCAATACTTATACGTTTATTAAGTACCATGCAGTGCTCTAATGCTTTACAGATATTATCTCATCAAAAGTTTTTTTTTAACTTTTATTTAGTTTTGAGAGACAGAGAGAGACAGAGCATGAATGGAGGAAGGGCACAGAGAGAGGGAGATACAGAATCCAAAGCAGGCTCCAGGCTCTGAGCTGCCAAAAGAGAGACCGACACAGGGCTCAAATCCATGAACCCTGAGATCATGACCTGAGCCAAAGTTGGATGCTTAACTGACTGAGCCACCCAGGTTCCCCAAGATATTATCTCATTTATACCATAAAACCATTAGACATGGACACTATCATTATCATCATCATCATCACCATCATCACCCCCATTTTGCAGATGAAGAAACTGAGGCAGGGAGACAGGAAGGAACCCAGACAGTCTAGTTTCAGAGTTGTTTTTACTAACTACTCTGCTGTGCTGCCTCTCTCATGGTACAATACCTTTTATATGATATTGGAAAGCATGCACATTTATGTGATATCTAAAAACATGTTGTTAAAGGATGTCCACATATGTAGCAAACGTATGACGGTAGGATGGGAACAACAGCCAGCAGGGAATCAGCTGGATGGTAGCATTTAAGGTGGCATGCAGACCTCATCAAAATAGTCCTTGAAAATCTCTTACTGGGGTGCCTGGGTGACTCAGTCAGTTAAACATCTGACTTTGGCTCAGGTCATGATCTCGTGGTTCTTGGGTTTGAGTCCCCATTGGGCTCTGTGCTGACAGCTCAGAGCCTGGAGCCTGCTTCCGATTCTGTGTCTCCCCCTCTCTGCTTCTCAACACTCATGCTCTGTCTCTCTTTCTCTCTCAAAAATAAGTAAACATTAAAAAATTTGAAAAAACTCTTAGCAAGTACCCAACACAGATGATTTATTTTCCCCTAGCATTGGACCCTTTCACTGTGTCTACAGTTGAGACCTGAACTCAATAGCTGGTTTGCGATTTGGGTCATGGTGTATGTAAATTTCCAGACTCTCAATTGGCCTGGTGGGATGCTCACATCAGGAAGGGGCAAGGGGGATGGTGACAACAGGGACCTGCACCAGAGTAAAGATTTCTTCTAGTGTCTGAAACGGGGACAGAGTCTCAATAAGCCCAGCCCTCTCTCTCTGTGGGAGGACAAGTAAATCAGTGAAGCCTTATGAGCTATGGAGACCTTTGAGTTTCCGGGTATGGATGACTCATCAAATCTTGTGACAGCCTTTTCTGGTGTTTATCAACTCCTATCCGCAGTAACTGCTTCTTTATGTTTAACTCACACCTCCCACTGCAATTTCAGTCCATTTCCTATTTCTCTCTGTACTTCTAGAAAACAGATGCTCAACTTTCTCCTTCTAATCTTCCAGACAGTGGACGACACCCACTGAAACCCTTCTTCCTCAGGTGACATTTTTTCTCAATCAAAGGGGTCCAGCCTCTTCATTTTTCTGTACATGTTTCATTTTCCAGTAAATCATTTCATTGGCACTACATTGGATTTTTTTTCAGTGAGCTCGACTCCCAACATGCATCTTAAATTCACAACCTCGAGATCAAAAGTCGCACGCTCTACTGAGCCGCCCAGCACCACATTGGATTAAAAAAGTAATAAACATGAGTATTTTGTTTTGAAAAAATAACACTTGCAAATGATGAGAATTTGAATAGAAGAAAAGCACATGCAGAGAAATGTAAGTGTCCCTCCCATCTAAGTCCTCTCAGTCGCCTTTTCTAGAATCAACCCTTTTCACCAGGGTCTTCTTCCAGAGAATTTAAAAAAATCTATTTATTTTGAGAGAGAGAGAGAGCAAGCAAGTGGTGGAGGGGCAGAGAGAGAAGGAGAGAGAGATTCCCAGGCAGGCTCTGTGCTGCCCGTTCAGAGCCCAAGGTGGGGCTGGATCCCATGAGCCTCAAGATCATGAGCTGAGCCAAAATCCAGACTTGGACGCTCAACTGACTGAGCCATCCGGGCGCCACCAGAGAAGTTTCTTAACAGAAGCAGGTACATAAGAATATGTTCTTCTCTAAATTCTCTTGCAGTTTCAATAAATGTGCCTGAAGCATCTATGTGTCAGGCGCTGTGCCAACTCCCGGGGCACGAGAACAGAGTTGTGTTTACCTGTCCTCAGTAAGCACACGATTTAGTAGGGGTGAAAGGCATAGTCATGCATGCATTCATTTATCAGATGTAGAATGAATGTTCTCTATGTGCCAGATAGTGTGTGAGCCACGGAATAACACGGAAGTCCTGTCCTTCCAGAGCTCATAGTGGTATGGGGGTAAGGAGGAGGCAGACAAATGAGCAGGCCCCCTGTGAAAAATAAATCAATGCCAAGAGAGTGCTAAGATGACCCTTGGCAGTTGCCCCATGCCCCCTTGTAAGCTGTGTGGACCATGTCGGGAGCAGGCCACAAAAGCTTAGCCTTGTGCGTGGTGGGAAGAGAAAACAGCAGCATTCAAGGCAGGAGCAGGGGCCCTGGGATCCCTGCCAGCCTCTGGGCTGAGCCCTGCACACCCAGTGTCTCAGGTGATCTTCACAGGGATGCGAGGTGAGTGCCATTAGCCACCTTGTACAAATGAGGACACCGGAGGCTCCAGAGATGTTAAGAAACTGGCTCTAGGAGCGCCTGGGTGGCTCAGTTGGTTGAGCGTCCAGCTTTGGCTCAAGTCATGATCTCACACTTAATGGGTTCAAGCCCCACGTCAGGCTCTGTGCTGACAAGCTCGGAGCCTGGAGCCTGCTTCAGATTCTGTGTTTTGCTCTCTCTTTGTCCCTCCCCTGCTCATGATCTGTCTCTCTGTCTCTCCAAAATAAATAGATCTTAAAAAAATAAAAAATAAGGTGATGAGATCTTAAAAAAAAAAAAAACTGGCTCTGTATCACACAACTGAGAATCAAACACGAATCTATCTTTCAGGAGAGCCCCAGCTCTCATCCACCATACCACTAACAGTGTCTTGGCTTGGGGGTGAGTAACGGATAATTCTGATGCATCCCATCCTTCCCCTTTCCCCTGTGGAGAGCCACTGGCCTGAAGGTAACAGGTTGACTCAGTCTGTTATTAAACTGAATTTTTCCATTTAAGGTGTGAGATGGAGCGGAAAGTGCATTGGCCTGGGAACCAGGAGCCCTCTGTCATAACTCCTGCTCTGCCTCTCATAATCTCTACGACCCTGAGCAAGTCATTGTCCCCTCTGAACTTAGGGCCCTGACCTTAGAAATGCAGAATCTGGCGGGGATCATCCCTGGATGCTTGATGGGATTTGCTGATATTTCCAAAGGGCTGTAATGACCCCTTTTGGAGCAAAAACTACATCCCCCTCTTGAGAAAGACACAAAACCAGTTCTGTAAATCTCATTTCAAAGCACTTTGAAGAATGGATCTGCAGCGAGGGTAAAAAGCTGGCTCCACCTTACTGACGTGTGAGATGTGAACATGCTGATACTTCCTTGGCCTCTGATTTCTGCTCACAGTTCTTTTTTTTTTTTTTAGTTTTTATTGTTAATTTTGAGAGAGACAGAGCATGAGCAGGGGAGGGGCCGAGAGAGAGGGAGACACGGAATCCAAAGCAGGCTCCAGGCTCTGAGCTGTCAGCATAGAGTCCAACGTGGGGCTCAAACTCACAAACCATGAGATCATGACCTGAGCCAATGTTAAACGCTTAACCGACTGAGCCATCCAGGGGCCCCTCTGCTCACAGTTCTGAACACTATCCCCCATCCCCATTTTCTCAATAAAGTGAAATGAGCCTTAGTTAACTCAGCAAATACTGGTTTAATATATCCAATTTAATTTAAGTGATAATCAACTAGCAACTGCAGATAATCCTTAGCGAGCACTGGGAAAGAGCCCTCAAATTAATGGGTAATTGCAGGTATGTAATAACCTGAGAACTTTGCTCAGGCTGATTTCATGCTCGGAAGAGCAGCCCCATGAGGTACTGCAGCCCACAGAAACACGATCTGCCCTGATCCATAAAGCTAAGAGCTCAGAGGCTGAGTTGATCTAGAAAAAAAGGTGACTGAGGCATGGCCAGCTGATAATGAGCCTTCCTGCGGTTTGCTCTTTCCATTTCACATCAAACGTAGGGATTTGGAGACCAGATCTGGTCATTCATAAAGTCAGTTCTCCTTCTGGACCCCGCAGTGACACAGGGTGGGAAGTTGGAGGAATCCAGCTCTCAGGTAAGCATTTTCCCTCCTCTCTTCCTCCCTCCCTTCCTTCTGCCCTACCTCCTTCTTTCCTTCCTCCTCTCCTTCCTTTCTTCCTGCCTTTGAGTTTCTTTTAATTGATGAAAATAACACATATTCACCACAAAAGAACCAAACTGCATGTAATTGTATGAGGTATAAAACAAAGGTCTTTAATGTCTACCCTTTCTTTCTCTTTCTCTTCTTTTCCTCCTTCCCTTCTTTCTTCCATTTTGTAAAACTATACAAGTAATGCATGCTAAGAATAAAATACTCAAAAAGTACAGAATGGTATTAGGCATAGAGGAAAGCTATCTAGTATTCTTTCTTGGTTCCTATTTTATCTTCTTCCTCTCTCCCTCCCTATCTCCTTTCCTTCCATTTAAAAATTACATAGGTAATTTTTATGATGATCTATGATGATCATAAAAGAACCAGACAGCACAGAATTGCATGGTATATAAAGGAAAGTCCTCAGTGCCCATCCCTTACCCCGCACCCACCTTTTCATACCCGACAGACAGAGAGCCTTACCTAACTCCTTTTAATGGCTGCATAGTATTCTGTACTGTGTCCTGTGATTTTTTTATTGGGTGTCAGGTAAGTTTCTGAAACATACATTGAAATTGTTATAAAAGTTTAGAAGAAACGCAAGAAAGATATAAATTGGATTGTTTGCTATGGAAAATTCCATTTTATAGATAGCAGTCATATCCATTTCTATAGCACTTTATACTTTGAAAATTGCCTTTGAAATATCACCTTATTTGATCCTCATCTATAGCAGCTCTGGGAAATAGGCAGATTATTATCTCCATTTGTACAGATAAGGAAACTGAGGCTCAGGGAAACGAAGGAACAGAAATACAGTCTCACAGTCTGGTCCTCCTACAGCATGGTGAATTTAAGCTGCATTTCATCTTGCAAGTCATAAAAGATCTAGACAGTCCCCCACTCCTAAGCTTGTAGTTTAGAAAATCCATCCAAGTCATACAAATTCCCTTATTATTCTAATGAGAATGGCAGTAGATCACTTGGTAAATAGGAAGAGCGGTATTAATGGCTGGCACTCATCACGAGCCCAGGATTCATTTGGTTTCCCAATTGGCGTCTGTTACTTTAAATGCAAAGTGAGTCTACTCACTCCAAATCCCACTTAGAAGTGGAAAGAAATGCAATATGTTGCATTATCCTATAGGAAAAGAAATGTTTCAATCAGAAGTAAACCACTCAGAAGTGCATTTTATTTAAAATCAGAAAAGGCCCATCCAGACCCTACTGCCAAGCTTCTATAGTATATTCTGTAAGATTTGTAGTGGTAGCACCATTTTGGCTGGAGAAAGGGGATTTCCAGTGTATTCCCCAAATAGACAGCTTGAATTACACTTTTTTTTTAAGGAGAAAAGTTGGGTAAATGAAGGAGGTGATCAGGTTTCTTTAAACAGATCTGCTTTAAAAATAGAAATGATTTCATGAGTTACCTTTGCCAGTAAAGTCTTGTGTGGTGCTTTCTTCAAAATGTTTAGGACCATTACAATTGCAAGTTGTTGGGTTGAAGTTGTGTGCATTAAGATGGAATGCATCCCCTTTTGTAATTAGTACATTCAATGTCTGTCTTCCCTTCTGGGATAACGTGTCTCCCCAGCACTATTTCCAGCGTGTAACTCAGGTTCTGACACATATAAGCACTCAGTCCATTTTGTTGGAAGGATATGCAAATACACCAATCAGTGAGATTTCAGCCAGGCAGCGTAACTCAGCGAAACATCTATACTGTCTGGTGGACATGGCTTAAAGCAATAGGAAAAAGCCTTGCATTGGATGGGAAGGAGAAATGTGGTCACATACACTCGGAAATCATTTGTTCTAAATCTCAGCTGGGCATATTTCTGACTTTTTGAACACAGGTTCACACAATGAAAGAACACATCCTATGTCAGAGGCTTTATGGATTGATTCTTATGCTGAGTTTTATCTTTCTCTCAGGTAAGAAAATGTACTTTTATGATTTCCTTCAACGTCTTGTAGGACAGTAGGTTATGGAAATGAACCATTTGCAAAGTTGAGGGGCTGCCTCTCAATGGCTTGCTTTGGGTCAATGAGGCTGCAGGACAAGTTGAAACTTCAGTAAAGGAATCCATTCACTCAGATTTGTGTAAGACTGATAGAAAACTGGCCTCAAGTACACAGTAGTTTGGATGATTATCCTTGACATTTTTTTTTTTTTTTTAAAGGAAGTGGCCTCCACGCCCAGCGTGGGACTTGAACTCACCACCCTGAAATCAAAAGTTGCATGTTTTACAAACTGAGCCAGTCAGGCACTGTCTTTGACATTTCTTAATGCAACTCTGAAATGCCATTTGGTGGCTAATGCACCCCTAATAGAAGTTTTCAGTTTTCTTTTGGGCTGTTTTCTCTCATGCAAAATGCTTTATTTAAAGTTCCCTGGGAGCATGATGATGTCATCTTTCTTTCTTCTCTTTTAAGATACATATTTTATTTATTTTTTTAAAATTTTAATGTTTTATTTATTTTTGAGAGAGAGAGAAAGAGAGAGAGAGAGACGGTGTGAGCAGGGGAGGGTCAAGAGAGAGGGAGACACAGAATCCAAAGTCAGACTCCAGGCTCTGAGCTAGCTGTCAGCACAGAGCCTGATGTGGGGGGCTCAAACCCACGAACCACGAGATCATGACCTGAGCCGAAGCCAGACGCTCAACCGAGTGAACCACTCAGGTGCCCCTTAAGATACATATTTTAAATCCAACAGTTTTTAAAATTGTTTTATACGGTCACAATTTTTTTCTTTTACTTTATTTTATTATGTATGTATTATATATTTATTTTATTTATTTTATTATGATATCATCTTCATCTCCTTTACATGGCCGCAATCAATCATAGAATATAGATGGGGAAACTGAGGTGTGCCAGAAGCTGGTCACTGATTCACAGTGATCTGTTCTGGGGTGGCCCAGACGGTGCCTAGGCTGCGTGGCAGGAGTGGAGATAGATTCTTTGTTTTTTTATTCTGCAGGGAATAGCTGATTAAGACAATTGAACGGAAGTAGCTGGTAATTTGGAGATTTCAGGAAAAAGTTATTTTGGAAAGCTATAACTTTGTCCATATTAAGTAAATTCAGTTGATAACATTATTCATTTAGCACATCAGTCTATAGCTAAAAGGTCATACATGCCAGTGAGCGACAATTCTTGATGAAATAGGCCTGGGGTTTAATTTGAATAGCCCTCAGATTGAGTGCTAATCTTCTGGAAAAATACCAAATCATCACCACCATCAACAACAAACACTGACTGGCTTCTTGCTGTGTGCAGGGCCTGATGGGAAATGATGTTTCTCATAATAAAGCTTGAAATGGGACGTATGGGGCACAGCGGCGGCTCTGTCACCTGGCCTTGACTACCTGCTCAGATGTTGATTTGTCTTTCCCTGCCTGTTTCCTCAAAGGCCAGAAGCTGTTTTCCCCATTTCTTTATCCAAAACATACAGCACAGGACTTGACCCACAGGTTAGGCACTCAGTACATAGGTGCTGATTTAATACATTTGTTTAATAAATTAATGCAATTTGAAATTATGCATTTTTGAACTCCTGTTTGGTGGTGGTATATGTGACACCAAATCTGAGTTGTTTTTTTTTGAGGGGTCATGGAGCATGAAATAGAGGCATCTAGGAATGGAGGGATCTAGAAGTCTTTACTATAGTCATGAAAGAAAAAGTAGGTGAGTGTGTTGTATCTGAAAATTATAATGAATTTGTGAGGAATGTCACTGGTCAGTGGAAATTATGATAGATGGGCAGATTTTAAACCTAAAGAAGTAATTTTATTATTTTTAAATTTTATTTCACATTTATGTATTCTTGAGAGACAGAGTGAGACAGAATGTGAGCGGAGGAGGGGCAGAGAGAGAAGGAGACACAGAATCCAAAGGAGGCTCCAGGCTCTGAGCTAGCTGTCAGCACAGAGCCTGACGCAGGGCTCGAACCCACGAACCATGAGATCATGACCTGGGCCGAAGCATTCACAAGGTTTTCCAGACTAAGTCTCAATGGGTCAAGACAATGGTGTTTTTAGGTTTTCAAATAATTCATTCTAATTGTTCTTCGATTGGTGAAAATCTCATCATTTGCTTCCTGGGGGGTGGGGGAAGATTCTATCCTTGAAACAATGGCTTAACTAAGGTTCCATTCCCTTCAGGCTCCAGATGAGTCACCAGCTTCCCAGCTGTGAGGGGCATTGTGGGATAGAGGGCTAAGGGCAACACTAGATCAGGCACAAGAGGACTCAGGTGGTCTAAATGTATGGGCCCAGAGTGTGGAGCAGGCGTGGGGGTATAGCTCAGTGGTAGAGCATTTGACTGCAGAGTGTGGAGCAAAACCATGTTCCTGGAAGAATACCAAGGGCCAAGAAGAGGAAACCAACTCCATCTGACATCTAAGGATTGAGAGCAGAGCCAGCAAGAAGGGATGAAGAGAGGTCAGGGACTGAATAGTTGCAGAATGGAGCTGGAGAAGAGGAATAGTGTTGAAACAGACTCCTTGCTGGTCTCCCTGCTTCTACTCTTGCTCTGCTAGAACCCATTCTCAACACCGTGGCCAGAGCAATCCTTCAATGTGTCAAGTCAGATCATGTCACTTTTTTACTCAAAACCTGCCAAGACATTTCCATGACAATTAGAATACAATTAAAATTCTTTGGAAAAAAAAAGTGCAGATCATTTTTTTTAAAGTTTATTTATTTTGAGAGAGAAAGAGAGAGAAGCAGGGGAGGGGCAGAGAGAGAGGGAGAGAGAGACAATCCCAAGCAGGCTCTGCTCTGTTAAGTGAGGAGCCCCGAGGTGAGGCTTGAACTCACAAACCATGAGATCATGACCTGAGCTGAGATCAAGAGTCGGGTGCTCAAACAACTGAGTTACCCAGGTTCCCCAGTTCAAATTCTTTAATAAGACTTAAAAAAAAAAGCACTGCATGATCTGGTCTCCCACTGCATGTTGGGCCTCATTTCCTACCATGCCTCTTCTCTCACTCCACCCCCAGACACGCTGGCTGCCTTCTTATTCCTTGAACAAGTTAAACACAGCCTTACTTCAGAGCTTTTACATATGCTATTAGCCATGTCTGGGTCACTCTTACTCCACATCTTTGAGCACTGCTCATAAAAGCTAAAAGGTAGAAACAACCCAAATGTTCATTAACAGATGAGTCAGTAAACAAAATGTAGTCTATCCATATAATGGAATATCATTTAGCCGTCAAAAATAATGATGTACTGAGGGTGCCTGGCCGGCTCGGTTGGAAAAGCGTGTGACTCTTGATCTCAGGGTTGTGAGTTTGAGCCCCATGTTGGGTGTAGAGATTACTTAAAAAAAATCTTTAAAAAAATGATGTACTGATGTGTGCTGAAACACGGATGAATTTGGAAACATGCAAAGTGCAAGAAACTAGAAACAAAAGGTCACTTAGTATGTTTCCATTTATATGAAATGTCCAGAATAGTCATATCCATACAGACAGAAAGTAGATTACTGGTTGCCAGCCGGACGGAGGAGGGAAGGGTCGTTGACTGATTAATGGATATGGGGTTTCCTTTTGGGAGGCTGAAGATGTTCTAGAACTAGATAATGGTAATGGCTGTACACCATCACGAATGTACTGAATGCCACTGAGCTGTACACTTTAAAATGATTCAAACAGTGAATTTCGTATTATGTGAATTTTCTCAATACAAATAAAACGGTGTCTGACACTCCCAGGGCTGTAACATAGCCATTTAAATGAGGCTCGTGACAAGTTCTTTCCTACCACGGGAAATACGTATGTCATCACACTACATGACAAAAGCAGGGTACCAAATTTTCCATACACTACAATCTCGGCCACGTAGAAATAAACAAAACCCGCACACAGAAGAAAAGAAATGCCAAAGGAAATTTACCAAAATGTTTTTTTTTGTTTGTTCGGTTTTTTTAAATTAATTAATTAATTAATTTTTTATAATAGTTTATTGTCAAATTGGTTTCCATATAACACCCAGTGCTTCTCCCCACAAGTGCCCCCCTCCATGACCATCACCAAAATGTTGTCCCTGGGTGGCAGGCAGGACTCTGGCGGACTTTGTTCTCCTCTTTCTACTTTTCTAAGACTTTCCATTTATTTTTTCTAAAAAGCATGGACAGCATCACTTTTATAGTGGAAGAAATAGCTTTTTTTTTAAGTGAGGAAAATAATACATGTAATTTAAAATAAAAGAAACCAGGATAGAGGCAAGGAGGGAGACCCAGAGGAGATAAATCAAGAGGGAACGCACTTCAGCGGAGCAATCATGCAATTTGGGCCTGAAAATTGCCAGGGAACAGATGGCAGTGTCCTAGCAGACATCTGCAATGGATAGTTAAATCATATGCAAAGACACAAGTGGCCTTTGAAGCCGGCCCTTAGAGAGGCCAAGCGGAGAATGCTGCTCTCCAGGCCAAACAGAAGGGCAAAGCCCTTTGTCCCACCTCAACACAGCCTGGCCCCCTGCTGGGGCCTGGGGGCTGCTTGCCTGTGTGAGACTACAAAAGAGGTTTGGGAGAAGAAAGAGACTTCTAATAATGACAGCCGTGAACATGACAGCTGACATTTACACGGGGCTTCCCGGTTTATAAACAGTTCATACGCAAAACCTAAATGGCAGTTATTATTTCGCTCTCTCTCGTAATGGCCCTGTGAGGACGGTAATTATGATTCCTGTCTTACCACGGGGGAACGAGACACACAGAAGCGACATGGGTGTATTGAACAGGCACACAGTGCTCACTAAAGGCCACTGTCCTAATTGCTTTCTCGTGCGGTAATTGTCCACGTTCATGCAGTGAGTAAGAGGCAGACCTAGGACTCAGAGCTGGTTCTTTGGACTCCACGACACGCCAACTTCTGCTCATATCTAAGTAGAATGTATCTCTGCCCCCAGAAACACAAAGTCTCCAGTATGGCCACAGGTGGTTCTATCTATCTATCTATCTATCTATCTATCTATCTATCTATCTATCTATCTATCCATCCATCCATTCATCCATCCATCTTTATTTTTCTGATACAAATTTAAGACACGACTGTATAAAAAGTGCAAATATTGGGGGCACCCGGGTGGCTCAGTGTTGTGTCTGAGTTTGGCTCGGGTCATGATATCACTGTGAGTTTGAGCCCCGCCTTGGGCTCTCTGCTGAGCGCAGAGCCTGCTTCGGTCCCTCTGTTCCCCCCTCTCTCTCTCTCACACACACTGTCTCTCTAAAAAATAAAACTAAATATTAAGTGGCCCCTGGGTGGCGGTGCCTGGGTGGTTCAGTCAGTTAGGTGTCCAACCTTGGCTCAGATCATGATCTCACTGTTCCTGAGTTTAGGCCCCACCTGGGGCTCTGTGCTAACAGCTTAGAGCCTGCAGCTTGCTTCAGATTCTGTGTCTCCCTCTGTCTCTGTCCCTCCCCTGCTCACACTCTGTCTCTCTCAAAAATAAATAAACATTAAAAAAAATAAAGTTAACTTTTAAAAAGAAAGGTGGTCCCTGGGTGGCTCAGTGGTTAAGGGTCTGACTTTGGCTCAGGTCATGATCTCATGGCTCATGGATTTGAGCCCCACGTTGGACTCTATGCTGACAATTCAGAGCCTTGGAGCCTACTTCAGACTCTGTGTCTTCCTCGCTCTCTGCCCCTCCCCAACTCATGCTCTCTTTCTCTCTCTCAAAAAATAAATTAAAAAATTAAAAAATTATGTAAAAAATAAACATTAAAAACATAAAAAAGTGCAAGTATTACCGAAATAAGTAACAGAAAGTAAAAGTCCCCCTAAATCTCACACCTGAAGATACTCATTCTTAACTGCTTGATGCATGTTTTTCTGGCTTTTTTTTCTATGCGAATGCACATATTTTTCTCTTATTTTAAAAAGTAGGATAATATTCTATCTATACTTACATAACGCCCATTTTACGTATTATAGAACCTTGGAAATCTCTCCATGAAGCTATAGATCTAACTTGTTTGTTGTAATTGTCCATTATACAGAGGTAACAGTTGCTTAACTAGTCACTTAAAGATAGACATACAAATATTCTTACTTTTTCTCAATTACAAATAATACTACAATAAACATCCTTGTACTTGCATTGTTGTATACATGTATATTTGTCTCGAATACATTGATAAAAATGGAATTGATGGGTCAAAAGCATATACACAACTATACACAATGAAAATGTTCATAGTTATTGGTAAATTGCCCTTCAGTAAAAACAAAAACCAAAACAAAACTGTCCTGGGGGGCCTGGCTGGCTTAGTCAGTAGAGCTATGCAACTCTTGATCTCCAGGTCATGAATTCCAGCCCCAAGTTGGGAGTACAGTTACAAAAAAAAAAAATTGAATTGTTGTCCTGGTTGAACATCTCTGTGAATATGCTAAAAATCATTGATCCTACTCCATGAGCCTTCTTTTTCTTTTTAAAGATTTTTTAAAAATGGTTATTTATTCTTGAGACAGAGAGAGAGAGAAAGAAAGTGCCTGCATGAGCAAGGGAGGGGCAGAGAGACAGGCAGAGGATCTGAAGCAGGGTCTGTGCTGAAAGCAGAGAGCCTGATGTGGGGCTCGAACTCACGAACCATGAGATCATGACCTGAGCTCAAGTCATATGCTTAGCTGACTGAGCCACCCAGGCACCCCTAAAGATTTTATTGTTTTAAAGTAATCTCTGTATCCAATGTGGTGCTTGAACTTAAAACCCCGAGATCAAGAGCCACCTGCTTGGGGCGCCTGGCAGGCTCAGTCAGTGAACATGTGACTCTTGATCAGGGTTGTGAGTTGGAGCCCCAATTTGGGTGTAGAGACTACTAAAAAATAAATAAATAAACTTAAAAAAATAGACTGTACTAATTGGTGCCCCCACGACAGGGTATTAAAATGACTTGTTTCATCAGAAGCTTGTCAGTGCTGGCTATTTTCAGTCTAACGTGCTATCATTTCAAAAGGTAAAAATGGCATCTCTGTGTTATAACTTGTGTTTAAAAAATTGCGAGAGGCCATCTTTTTATATTTCTGATTTAGGTCAGTTGCATGACTGTGTCCTTTGACAGCTGGCTTTATATTAGTATATTGCAGAGAGGAGAGGCCCTGTAGACAATATGGGATTATGATACATTCTCCTTTAAAGGACAAATAAGCCCTGGAGATTTATGCTCATCATAAAACCTGCTCTTAAATGCTGTATTTGACGTCATTTTGGAGGGCTGAACAGAAGAGCAGTTAACCAACCATAATCGAGAGTTGGGTTTCATAGTGATTATCGCCTTGTGGGATTACCTCTTGATTTATTAGTCACATGAAAGATGATAAGATAATATAATCATATAAGCCAGGGATAGAAATAAACATTTGCTCATCCACCATGGACAGTTCAGAAATAGCTCACTGGCACGTGGAATGGTATGGGTTCCGGCACATGGCGGGGGGTAGGGGGGTGGAGGGAGTCGTGTGTGCGTGTGAGCACATGCGTGTGTGGAGGGGGCAGGCACGTAGTTGTTTGCCTTTGTTTTTTAAAAATTTTTAATGTTTTTTATTTGTTTTTGAGAGACAGAGAGAGACAGCACAAGCAGGGGAGGGTCAGAGAGAGCGGGAGACACAGAATCCGAAGCAGGCTCCAGGCTCTGAGCCAGCTGTCAGCACAGAGCCCGACATGGGGCTCAAACCCACGAACCGTCAGATTATGACCTGAGCCAAAGCCGGACGCTTACCCGACTGAGCCACCCAGCCTTTGTAGGGTGCTGTTCAGGCTGTCAGTCCTAGAGGGGCGGTCCCAATGTCACATCCTCAATGGTGAGAGAGGTTGGAATTCTTTTCTATCTTAAAGCTCTTTTTTGTTTGTCTGGTGCTGTGCTGGGACTGGAATTAGGTTGATCTTTGGCAATTCTCAGATATTTGCCTAGTGGTCTGGGGTGTGAGGTGTGTAAGGCTGATACTATCACCATTCACCAATAGCTTCCTGTGGAACAAAAGACATCCTCAAGTTTAAATTTTCCTAGAAATTGCCAGACTGCCCACGAAATGACTGTACCAATGGACATGTTCTTCAGCAACATTTGAGAGGGCTTTGCAGGCATCATCTCCCTTAATCTTCAATCTTGTAAGGTCAGTAGGTAGGGGTATTATCTGGTGTAGATTATAACAGGAATGGTGGCCCTCCGAGTTGGGCATGCATACTGTGGCCCTGACTCCCCATTTTGCTGAAGCTGACGTTGAGGCATCGGGAGGTTAATGTGCTTGTTCAGGGTTATGCAACTGATGAATGTCAGAGCTGAGATTCCAACCCAGGCTCGTTGATTCCAAAGCCAGTGGTAAGTGGGTCCATGTCCATCTTAAAGATACGCAGCCCTCTTGGTGAGGAGCTGGAAGGGGGGAATTGGGATATGTTCAAGGCAGTGCCGTTTCTCCTATTTCTGAGTACAAACAGAAGCTATGGTCCAACTGGTCACCCTCCAGGCCCCTGTCGGTGCCTTCGGCGAGAAGCAGCCTCCAGAGACAGAATCAGTCAAGTAATTTGGCTCAAGAAAAGGCATTGGAGAAATAAATCGCTGTTGCACTATGAATATAATAAGGCAGTTAGGTACATGGAAATAGCTATCTTTTGATTACACGAGGGAAGATGATGTGCAGGAAATTTTAAGTCCAAGATGTCTTTTTTTTTGGCTTCCTCCCTGCCAACTAGCTACACACTTCTGAATGCCTCCCTGAAATGTCCAGCTGGTGTGTGCTCTGGGAACACTAATCTGACTTTTCATATTACCCCAGGCAAAATATAATTAGGAAGAAACTCTTCTGCCAGGAAATGTCACATGCCAATGTCAAGTAGAGATGATTTGTGTGTATCCACTCTTTGGGCTTTTTTGCACCAGGATTGACTCATAATGGTATTGTATAATCTGGATTTGACTATGTGGCCAAAGAAGATGATAAAATTGAATTTTTGTTACAGAAACTTCATTTGCTTTCTCTTTCTCCTATTCCCAAATTTGAGCAGATGCACTTTCACTAAAAGGAAAGAGACTGGATTTTTATGGAAGAACTGACACGTACGTGAGGCTGACCAACACGGTTCCGGAGCTCAGTCGATTCACAGCATGCATTGACCTGGTGTTCGTGGATGACAAATCAAGTGATTGGACGGCCTTCTCCTATGTTACTAATAACACCTTCCTGGGCAGAGAAGACATAGATCTTGGACTTGCAGGAGACCATCAGCAGGTAATACTGTACAACTTGGGGAAGACTTTTTATATCCGTTACCATCTGACTCCGTTTCAATGGCATACAATCTGCGTGATATGGGACGGTGTGAAGGGCAGATTAGAGCTCTTCCTGAATACAGAAAGGACACTGGTAATGATGGATCGGCCACAAAACCTAATGCCTAATGGGACTCTGATTCTAGGACATTTTCTCCAGAACTGGGACACCCAGGTCAAAAGCACACTGCCTGCCTTCACTGGCAGCTTGTACTACTTTCAACTCTGGGACCACATCCTGGAAAACGAGGAGTTGAGGAAGTGTTTGCATGGAAACATAGTTCGTTGGGAAGAAGATGTTTGGCTCATCAACAAGGTCATCCCAACTGTTGACACGAGGCTGCGCTGCTGTGAGTAACTTCTGAATTGTCCTCCTTGGCAAGGGTTGTGCTGATGTACATCTGCTGGCTTCCCTGGATAACCCACTCTGGGCCAAGGCTCTGTTTTCTTCAGACGGGCCCTCGGTTGCCACCATTTTGTTATCTTCTTTTTAATGTAGAGCAATTAGTATTGTCCTTCCTTTTTTTTTATCTTTTATTTTGATGTGATTTCAAACTTGCAGAAAAATTACAATAGGACAAAGAACTTCTATGTGTTCTTTCCCCACCTTCACTGACTGTTGCATCTTCTCTGTATTTTATTCGTCTTTTTCTTTCTCTTTCCTCTTCCATTCTCACACACACACACACACACACACACACACACACACACACACACAATGTTTCTTAATTATTTGAGAGTAAGTTGCAGACATAATGCCTCATCACCCCCTAAATATCTCAGTGTGTGTTTCTTTAGAATAAGGATATCCTCTTTGGGGTACACTGATACAGCATGTATATCTAATTCATAGTTCATATTCAAATTTAACCAATTAGACTACTAATTTCTTTTATACCTATTTTTTGCTTGGTCCAGGGTCCAATTCAGGATTGTACGTTGCTTTTAGTTACCACATCTCTTTAGATGACTCTGGAACAGATCCTTAGTCTTTTCTTGTCTTGCATGATGCCAATTTGTCCCATTACTGGTGATGATTATTTGATGCTGACAATGATTCTAGATTTCTCCACTGTGAAGTTACTATTTTCCCTTTTGTAATTAGTAACTAATTTCCGGGGACATATCTGGAGGCTATGTAAATATCCTGGTATTATCAAACTTCCACCCAGGAGCTTTATATCTGTTGAGCATTCTTGCCTCAGTGACTTGTATGATGGTTGCAAAGTGATGATTTTTTAAACTCCATCATTTTCCAGCATCTATTAGTTAGCATTTTATTGTAAGGGACAGTGATTTCTTCTTTCACAATAACTTATATATTCCTTCAGTTGTTTATGTGCCTCTACCAGCATGAACTCATGGATTCTTACATTATTCAATGGGTTACAATCTGTTGCTATCATCTATTTTGATGTTCGGATTGGCCCTGTTTTGGCCGGTGGGAGTCCTTCCATCTGGCTCTTGTGTCCTTTTACATGGTCCCATCACTTTTTCGTATTTCCTTAGTTTCAGCAACAACAGGATGTTATAGACTCATCTTATACTTTTTTTAAACAGCGTAAGAATCTGCCATTTTACCAGAGTCCTGGGTCCTTTTTAGCAAGCAATGGGATTTATAAACCAATTCATTTTTTTTTTTTTGTGAGCAACAGTGATGTTAGAGAACTCTTCAAGATGGAGTTCTTGTAAGAAAACTGGCTTTTTGGAATGACACATGTATTTTTCTCCTTCTTTCCAATTTCAATGAGAAAATATAGGGTTGATTTTTCCCTGTACAACCCATTCCCCATTCTCCCCTCAAATCCAATATTTTCTACCTTCAACAGCAGCAGGTCCTGAGCGTGAGTAAAGTCAGTGATAACAGCATCAAGATGGCATTTTTTTCTCATTTCCTGAAATGTTTACTCATTTTTAGGTTTTATTGATGAATCTTATGGATTTGGGGGAGAAGGACCAAGGGAATGAGGGCTAGATCCATGCTTAATAGGCTCTCACAGATTATGGAGATGTTTTCACCAGTGGTCTGGGTGCTGTTTGAGTTAATGGCAGAGGCACATTTCAGAGGGTTTTTGTGTTTCTTTGAGATCAGACTAATGCAAAGGCACAGAAATGCTATTCCTATTGGTGACTACCCAAAAGGCATTTGGTTTTTCTCTTTTCTGAAGCTTTGAAAATAAAAGAGAATAGTCCTAGCTGGCTCTGATTACAAAAAGAAGCTAAGGATAGTAGGTTAAGCTTGAACAGCTCACCCAAAGCACTTTAAAGTAACTTTATCTTTGATCCAAAGAACCAGAAGTATGGTGCTATTAAATCCATATGCTTAGCAGTGTTTTTTTTCTAAAATATTTTTTAATGTTTTATTTGTTTTTGAGAGAAAGAGAGAGAGAGCGTGAGCGGGGAGGGTCAGAGAGAGAGGGAGACGCAGAATTTGAAGCAGGCTCCAGGCTCTGAGCTAGCTCTCAGTACGGAGTTCCACGTGGGGCTCGAACCCACGAACTGTGAGATCATGACCTGAGCTGAAGCCGGATGCTCAACCGACTGAGCCACCCAGGCGCCCCAGCAGTGGTTTTTGAAAACCTAAGCTGGGCAGTGAATTGCCGTGACCTTTCCTACCACTTTGCTGGTTAAAGTGCTAGAAAACCCCCATTTACTTTGCTCTTTTCTATACTCTTTAATGTACAATCTATCCTCTTGGTCTGATTGAGTTCTGGTCGGCATAACACACACATAACCCAACACAACAAAAAGGAAAAGAAAACACAATTTAAAATGACAACCAGCAGAGGGGGGTAGAAAATATTATTTCTACTATTCAGGTTTGTTCAAATCGTCTTTCTAAACCTCAAACCAGGGGTCCAGAGGTCCAGAATGGCCTTGATGGGTGGGCAAAGCCCTTGAAATTGCATGCAACATACTAAAAATGCAAGATGGGGGAACCTGGGTGGTTCAGTTGTCTAAGCCTCCAACTTCGGCTCAGGTCATGATCTCATGTTCGTGGGTTCGAGCTTTGCGTCGGGCTCTGTGCTGACAGCTCAGAGCCTGGAGCCTGGTTTTCGATTCTGTGTGTCTCTCTCTCTCTGTCCCTCCCACTCATGCTCTGTCTTTCCCTGTCTCAAAAATAAATAAAACATTAAAAAAACTTAAAAAAATAAAAATGCAAGACAGATTCTTTTTTTCTGAGGACAAAGTCTAAAGTTTCCATCGTATTCAAAAATATTATGATAATTGGTACCTTTTACGAAGTTCTTGTCGCGTACCAGGCATTTTACAGATGAGGAAAGAGAGGCTCAAAGAGGTTGAGTTGCTTGATGTCACCAATTAAATAAGTGATGGAGTTGAGATTTGAGCAAAGATTTGTCCTGTTGCAAAACTCATGTTCTTTTCACCCCTGCACCATCCAGGACTATGTCTAGGGTGTCTGTGGTCCCTAAAAGATTATGACCACTGTTTTAGTAAAAGGCGAAAGATTTATGAGATCTGAAGAGAAACCAGAGTATTATGACCACTGTTTTAGAAACTTCCTTTGAAGGGATTTGCTGGTGCTAATAACCCACCTGGGGAAATTCTGCTCCTGACAGCAGCTCACCCCCGAAGCTTGCCACTGAAGGAGCTGTAACACAGCAGAATTTCTTCTACCTCTGTCCAGCCCGTGTGACATCTGGGGAAAAGGGGCAATTATATGAATAAATAGGAGTGATTACAACATGCCTCGCTTCAGCTTTTGCCTAGTAAATTCGTATTTATGGTCCATAGAAGGATGATGACCTTTAAAAAATAAATTTTAATGAGCACATTGTTAGGTTACACATCTCAATCAATCTATTTACACATAAATTATATATGCATATATTTATATATTCATGAGAACAAGGCTTTTGGGGAACACTTCCTGAAAACCACAAACCCTACCTGGATTTAATAAACAAGTATTCACTATAGTTTTAGATGTCTCAGGAATGTTTAAACAATACAGTGATAAGTAATAATAGAAAAGTTGCCAGTCATCAGTGGTTTAATTTTGGAGTTGTTTTTAAGCATCCCTTCTTTGGTTTTAGAAATTACAAATGTAGGGGATGCCTGACTGGCTCAGTTGGTAGAGCATGTGACTCAATCTCAAGGCTGTGAGTTCAATCCCCATGTTGGGTGTGGAGCCTACTTAGAAGAAAAAAAAATAGGGGCACCTGGGTGGTTTAGTCAGTTAAGCATCTGACTTCAGCTTAGGTCATGATCTCAGTTTGTGAGTTCGAGACCCACCTTGGGTAAGCCCCACTTTTCTCTCTCTCCCTCCTCTCCTTCCTTCTCTCTTTGCCCCTTGTGGGATTCTTTCTCTCTCTCTGCCCTTCGCTCACTTGAGCCCTCTCTCTCAAAAAACAAAGAAAGAAAAAAGGAAAATCTTTAAAAAATTACAAATGCAAAACATTATGGTTGTTTATTATATGGAGTACTCTAATACAAAGTCAAACAATACAAAGTACATGAATATAAAGTAAAACTGACCCCATACCCTCTCCACTGAGGTATGTATTCTTTTAGATTTTTTCTACCGATTTATAATATGTACTTGTGCATGTGTATTTTGTTTTAAAAAAGCAAAAATAATACATGTGTACATACATATATTTTATTTAATGTTTGTTTATTTTTGAGAGAGAGAAAGACAGAGTGTGAGCAGGGGAGGGACAGAGACAGAGGGAGACACAGAATCCAAAGCAGGCTCCAGGCTCTGAACCATCAGCACAGAGCCTGATATGGGGCTCAAACCCACGGACCATTAGTTCATGACCTGAGCTGAAGTCCAATGCTCAACCGACTAAGCCACTCAGGCGTCCCCTGTGTACATACATATTGTTTTAACATTTGATATAGTTTAACTTAATATTATCATGGACATATCAGTACATTTAGATCAATATATTCTGTTAATGATTCATTTAACTCACTACTGATGGGCATTTAAGTGCTCCTAATTTTTTGCAGTTACAAATAATGCTGTAATAAATTTCCTTGTAAATACGTCTTGGTATATGTGGGCTTGCAATTTCATAGGACACATTAGTAAAAGTAGAATTTAAAGGGAAAAGAGCATAAGCTTTAACAATTTAAATCAATTTATCATTTTTACTAGTTATTTTATTGATTTAACTATTCATTAAGATGGGTTTCTTTTGGGGATGTCTGGATGGCTCAGTCATTTAAGTGTCCGACTTTGGCTCAGGTCATGATCTTGTGGTTCGTGAGTTCGAGCCCTGCCTGGGGCTCTGCGCTGACAGCTCAGAGCCTGGAGCCTGCTTCTGATTGTGTGTCTCCCTCTCTCTCTGCTTCTCCCCTACTTGTGTTCTGTCTCTTTCAAAAATAAATAAACATTAAAAAATGTTTTAGAGGCACCTGGGCGGCTCACTTGGGTGGGCGTCTGACTTTGATTCAGGTCATGATCTCAGGGTCCATGTCCACGTCGGGCTCTGTACTGACAGCTCAGAACCTGGAGCCTGCTTTGGATGCTGCATCTCCCTCTCTCTCTTTCTCTGCCCCTCTTCCACTCACACTCTGTCTCTCTCTCAAAAGCAAATAAACATTTTTAAAATTTTTATTTTTATTTATTTAAAAAATTTTAAAAATGTTTATTTATTCTTGAGAGAGACGAAGCACGAGCAGGGGAGGGGCAGAGAAAGAGAGGAACATAGCATCTGAAGCAGGCTCCAGGCTCTGAGCTGTCAGCACAGAGCCCGACACAGGGCTCAAACCCGTGAACCGTGAGATCATGACATGAGCTGAAGCTGGTTGCTTAACCGACTGAGCCACCCAGGAGCCGCTAAAAAAATTTTTTTTAAAAGATGGATTTATTTTTTAAAGTAAAAGTGATAGATACATGGGTAAATATTCAAACAATGCATAAAGACATAAAAGTAAAAGCCTCCTTTCTCATCAATCTCTTACTCTAAAGTGCTTCCCCCTAAAAATAATGAATGGTTTTTAACTTTTTTGATCTTTACTTAATTTTGAGAGAGAGAGAGAGAGAGAGAGAGAGAGAGCAAGTGGCAGAGGAACAGAAAGAGAGGGAGGCACAGGCACAGAATCCGAAGCAGGCTCCAGGCTCTGAACTCTCAGCACAGAGCCCAATGCGGGGCTTGAACTCAGGAACCACAAGATCATGACCTGAGCTGAAGTCAGACGCTTAACCAACTGAGCCACCCAGGCGCCCCCTAAAAGTGATGAATGTTAGCAATGTCTTATGTCTCCTTGCAGACACAATGTAAAGCTTGGGTTTACCTATAAACAGACTTTGTTTTTCTTTTTCACAGTTGGGATCGTTATTATGTGCAGAGTCTTTGTATCTTTTTTTTTTAATCCATTTAATCATATATTTTGGAGTCATTCCCATATCAGAAAATACAGAATATAGAGCTGCCTGATTATTTTGGAGGAGGATGTGGGTTAGTATGACAGAGTAAAGATCTCCTATAATTCATTCAATGACCTGTCTTTGAAGGACTTTTAGGTTGTTTCCAGGTGTTAGCTGTGACAAAGTCTATAGTGTTTTTAAAAAGGAATGGATGGCGACAGGAATTTCTTGAGGTGACCACTAGGGATCAAGCACAAGCTGAAATTCCTTTCTAGGTGTGTTGAGTGTAATTGCCTAATCTTAGCTCAGACACATGAGCCAGCAAAGGATTTGTTCTGAGTTGTTAGTATATGAAGACGAAGTGTCTTCCTAAAGGTGTGCAGGTGAAGTGACCCCCCCCACCCCCCGGTTATGAAGCTGAGAAATCCCCTTGGAAAAGAGTGGAATAACATTAACTGAATCCATCCTGGAAAAGCTTCACTGTATCAAAACCCAGGGCCCTTGTATCAGTGGAGCTATTGATCTGCTCCGATTTATTAAGAGGTCTAATGTTCCAGTTGCTATGAATTACTTTATGAACGAACCATTCTTAGTATATGCAGGATTGATTATATCCTTCATGCACTTTCTAAGGCCTTTTTTGGCCCACTATTAAGCCCGCTAAGCAATTATCAGCTCTGATAGGAAAGGTTCCAGAGTGATGGGCTCTCCTAACTAGAAGGCAATTTCGGTTTGGCCCTTGGATATAAATTCTCTGTACTATCCTCGTTTTTTACCTTGAAAGATAAGCAGAAGCTGTTTGTAGTTTGCTCGAACCTCCTTATTTGTATTCCCCTGCACAGGGTGACATTCTCCTATAGATTCAGAGATGGAAACTTTCGTCTGGCTCTCTCCCTGTCTCGGGATTCATTGTTCACGTCCTTGCCTGGAAACTGAATACAGACATCATTTTGAAAAATATACATTTTTGTCATCTTCTTAAAGACGCTCATTTTGTATTTCTTCTGCCCCCATGGGCAGATGGGTCTGTAGCAGTTTCTGGTCACTACTATCCCTCACAAATCTAATAAGCACACTCTGAATTATATTTCCAAAGGTCATGATTGGAAGAGAAAACCAGACGCAATACATAGGCTAGAAAACCACACAGATTTAGGGGCGCCTGGGTGGCTAAGTCGGTTGAGCGTCCAACTTCGGCTCAAGTCAGATCTCACGGTTCGCAGGTTCGAGCCCCGTGTCGGGCTCTGTGCTGACAGCTAGCTCAGAGCCTGGAGCCTGCTTCAGATTCTGTGTCTCCCTCTCTCTCTGACCTTCCCCTGCTTGCACTGTCTCTCTCTGTCTCTCAAAAATAAATAAAAAGCATTAAAAAAATTAAAAAAACACACGGATTTAATATGAGGTGATATACCCAAATCACAAGCAGAATTTGGTTCCTTAGCAAATGTTCTACTTAATATTCTGTTGTCAGGTACATTTGCAACAAAACTCCTCATAAGTATTCAGCTACTCTATACCTCTGTTCTCTAGCTCCCAGTGATTACAACAATATAATTTTGTCTACAGCGCAGGATCAAACGGCAATTAAGCCCACAGGCCCCTGTGAATTAGCATGGATCACCACCACTTCAAAACACAGAGATAGCAAAGCTCACATAAATCATTCATGCAAATGATCACTTGTTCACAAGTGGACACAGAACAATGAGGCAAAACCTGTTTGCAAGCCCTTCAAAGGAGGAGGCCAGACTCTATGGCTTCTGTGGACCTTCCAGTAGGAATGGACGTTCGGTTAACACTCAACTACCTGCACGGTGTGGGCTTTCGCATTTGCCTTTTGTTAACTGAGATAATTGTAGAGTCACATGCAGCTGGAGATCCCTTGGACAATTTGCCCAGGTTTTTCCAAGAACGACATTTTGCAAATCTATAGTATAATGACCAGAATGTTGATGTTGATACAATTCACTAATCTTATTCCGATTTCTCTATTTAGTACTTGTTCCCATTTGTGTGTATTAAGTTCTATATACTTCTGTCACCTGTGTTGATCTGTGCTTCTAGCCCCACGGTCAAGGTGGTGAACACTTTCAATACTGCAGGGTCCCTCTTGTTGCCCTTTAGAAACACACCAACTTCTCTCCTGCCTTTCTCCCTACCTCCCTCTGCTCGCCACATCCCTAACCCTTGACAACCCCTCATCTGTCCGCCATTTCTAAAAGTTTGTCATTTCAAAAATGTTAATAAATGGAATTAGACAGTATGTAACCTTTTGTCATTGTCTTTTCCCACCCTACTCAGTATCATTCCCTTGAGATTCATCTAGGGTTGTGTGTATCCATAGTTCTTTCCTTTCTATTGCTGGATAGGATTCCATGGTATAGACTTTCCAGTTTGTTTATTTTTATTTTTTTAAAAGAGTTTATTGTCAAATTGGTTTCCATATGATACCCAGTGCTCTTCCCCATCCAGTTTGTTTAGACATTCACCCATTAGAGGAGATTTAGACAGATTCCAATTTTTGGCTATAGCCATGCTCCCTCCCTCCCACCAAAAAAACCCACCACAGCCTGGTATAAACTTTGTGTACAGGTTTTTGTGTCAACACAAATTTTCATTTCTCTGGGACAAATGTCCAGGAGTGCCATTGCTGAGCCATATGGTAGTTGCACGTTTAGTTTTATATGAAATTGTCAGGCTCTTTTCCAAAGTGGCTGTAACTTCTTATATTCCTGCTAGCAATGGATGAGTTTTCCATTTTCTCTCCATACTTGCCAACATTTGGCATTGTCACTATTTTTTATTTTAGACATTCTGGTAGTGGTTAGTGATGTTTCATTACGGCTTTAATTTACATTTCCCTGGTGCCTTATGATGTTGAACACCTTTTTCAAGGGTTATTTGCCATCTATACATCCTCTTCAGTGAGCTGTCTATTCATGTCTTTTGCCTATTTTAAAAAACTGGATTTGTTTTTCTGTTGAGTCTTGAGAGTTCTTTATATATTCTAGTCCTTCGTTGGATATATGTTTTGCAAATATTTTCTCCTAGTCTGCAGACTGCTTTTTAAAGTCCTTTTTACATGGGTTTTCATGCAGCAAAAGATTCTAGTTTTGATGAAGTCCAATTTATCAGTTTTTCTTTTTATGGATCATGGTTTTGATGTCAGGTCTAAGAACTCTTGGCTGAGTGCTTATTTTGTATCCTCCAGCCTTACTGAACTCGCTTCTAAGTTTCAAGAGGGTTTGTTTTTTTTTAAAGATTCCTTGGGATTTTCAATGTGGACAATCATGTACTCTGCAATGACTTAAAATTTTTTTATTAAGTAAACTCTATCTACCCCCCAACTTGGGGCTCAAACTCACAACCCTGAGATTAAGAGTTGCTTGCTCTACTGACTGAGTCAGCCAGGCGTTCCTTCAATGCCTTTTATTTCTTTTTCTTTCCTTTACTGGAATGCTTCTAACTTCCAACAGTATGTTGACTAAAAGTGCTGAGAGCAGACATTCTTGCCTTGTTCCTGGTCTTGGAGGGAAAGCATTCAGTCTTTCACCATGATGGTTGATTTTACATGTAGGTTTCTTGGTTATGCTCTTTATCAAGTTGACATAAATGCCCCCTGTTCCTAACTTGCCAAGGGATTTTATCATAGATATACATGAGATTTTGTCAAATGCTTTTTTCTGTGTCAATTGAACATCTTTGCTAACCCATTGTAATTCTTTGGCAGACTTGGGGTTTGAAATCATCTTTAATTCCTATAAGTCTTGGTTAAAAAGCTATTGACATTTGATTGGATTGCCTTTATTTGGGATAGGAATGATTCTTCGAGGCAAATATTGTTTCAGGGTATGACTGTAATTTGGGACCCCCACTGGATTTCAGTGCCAAGGCCTGCAAGGGTACCTTCATGTTTTGGTTTAGCACAGTGATACTCTCTTCTAAGATTTATGTCTCATTATTTTAGAGGATTGCTTATTCTTCAGGACTTGTGGAACTTGGCGTTTATTATCTAAGTTTGTCTTTCCTTGCTTCTTTCAGGTAGAGAGTCTCTTCGTTCTCGTAGGTTTGTGGTGGCTCTGTGTAAATTGAGGGCATGTACTTATGGGTTATAGATAATTGAAACACTGGCATGTACTGTCCTATTTCTCTACACATTTTCCATCTGCGTAAATCTCATCCTGTCAGCCTTGTACCTCTCTGGGCCTAATCTCTAAATGAAGCAGTTGAATACAGTCTCCAAGACTTAGTGCTTGGATTGTGTGATTTTGGGGTGCTTGAGTGGCTTCATCGGTTAAGCATCTGACTCTTCATATTGGCTCAGGTCAGGATCTCATGGTCATGCGATCAAGCCCCGCATGGGGCTGTGTGTCGAGTGTGGAGCCTCCTCTGGATTCACTCTCTCTCAATCCCTCTCTGCCCTGCCCCGGTTCATGTGATCTCTTTCAAAACACATAAATTAACATTAAAAAAAGATTCTGTGATTTTAATTAAGGAAGACTTGAGAATTTGTTGATAAAGACATTAGAGGAAAAAATTGGTACAGTAATCCCTCTGGATAAAAACTCTCATCTCAAAGATTCAGAGGGAGGTTTGCTGAAATATAGAAATCTAGACTTCGAGTTGAAGTAAAGCGATGTAAGTTATGTTATTTTTCAAGAGATACCTGGTACTTAAAATGCCACCCACTTGACAATTTTGTTCAACTTATTTGTTTCTCCTTTTCTAAGTTTTATGCTTCTTTTGAGATGCTTACTAGAAGTGTTCATAACAATTCACATCTAGAGCTCAGCCCTCTTCAGATAAAGATATTATACCTAGCTCCCATCCTCTGTGTTCTGAAAGAGTTTTCTGTTACTCCTTAAGACCCCTGGAACAGTGTTTTTTGAAGATTGCATCAAAGAAGATAACTTGGGGACTTTGGCGGTATTCAGTATTTTATTGTTTTCCTACGAAGTAAATGCAGCTCCATCATGAATCATTTGTAAAGGAGTGGATACTCTGTACTTTTCTCTCAGCAATTAGTGTATTCATAGGGAGTGATTCAGGATCTGGGATGCCACACTCCTCAAATGTGATACAAGTGACACTTTAACAGCTTTGCTAAGCCAGTTGGCTGTGGTAAAGCCATCTGCAGAAATGGAAACCAAAACCCTGACAGTTCTCTCTCTGCTTGTAGTTATGGACAAATTAGAAGGCAGAAAGCTTGAAATAAATATTATGCTGTGGAAATATAGCAGTTTCTTGATGGGGGCCTAACAGAATGTGAATCTCTGATCATCGAAACAATGTTGGAAAATTAAGTGGGAGAGTACTCTATATATCTTTGACTTTTCCCTTTCCACATGCGTGTTGTGACTGGATACATGTATGACTTTTGTCAACTCTAACTGTACAGTCAGCTGCAGAGTTCTGATTGTCATTCATTCTAGTCGCTAATGACCACAACATCCTGAAGAATATCCTACACACATCTCATAATTTCTACATATGCAAATGAAAAGTAGTAATTTTAATGTTCAAGACAGTGAAACAAGTTAATAGATTGTCTACCCCACTATTATCATTTCTACATGATAAGTAATTTGGTTTTCCAGTGGAGAAACTCAAAACGTTAATTTCCCAAAGGTAAATATGCATGATTTCATTCTGGGTGATCTGAACCAGAGACAAAATATGACTCAGTCTTGAATTTTACTATGCACCATTTTCACTTGGATGCTCCTTCACTCCAAATTCCACTTCTCCAAGTTAGAACTGCATTTTTTTCTTCTGAGAGGGGCTGCCTTCCCAATTTTCCAATTTTCTATGAGTATCACTGCCACTCTCCAAGTTGCTCCAAACCAAAATTTGAGTTCTCTGAGGTTTCTCTGTCTTCTTCATCTCATAAACTTCTTTGTTACCCTAACCTGTCAATTGACAGGTTCCTTTAGGAATCCCCACATGACTCTTATTTCATTTCAACCCCTTATCATCCACTTGTTCAGTTAACCTGCAAATATTTACTGGACATCAACCATGTGCCAGGCTCTGTGCTAGGCACTGAGGTTATACTGGTGAGCAAAGAAAGACGCGGTCCTTACCCACATGGTGTACTGAGGAAGACAGACAGTAGTAATAAGCACACACCAATGTAAAACTGCAGATGTGCCAACGGCTGTGAAAAAGAAGTATGGGCTGTCGTAAGAGCCTAGAACAGATTGGTTTGACCCAGTCATGGAGGCGAAGGGATGTAGCAGGCTTCCCTGAGGAAGTGATGCATGAGCTTAGATTTGAAGGATGAGGAGGAGTCCTGGTGAGAGACTGGTTTGGTCAGGGTGGTAAGTGACAGAAATGGAGAGAAACAGATGGAATCAAGAGCTATTTTGGAGATAAGAGTTAGAGGACAAAATTATGGGTTGGCTATGGCAGGTGAGAAAGAAAATAAAGGAGATGGAGGGAGAAGGTTTTGGCTTGCATAATTGAATGCATGGTAATGCCATCCACTGAGAGAGTCCTGACAGAGGACCCAGTTTGGAGAGAAGACAATGAGTTCAAATTGGGGCCTATTGAGTTTGAGGGGTTAGTGAGATATCCAAGAGATGTCAAGTAAGAAATTGGGTATACAGATGTGGAGCTCAGAAAAGAGATCTGGTCTAGGGATAAAACTTTCACATTCATCTGTGTATAGGTGTAAACTGGAATATGGAGGTGAGTGGAGAAACCACGGGGTAAGAAGACAAGAGGTGCTTGGACCAAGCTTTGAGGAACTCTAATATTTAATGACTGGGTTAAATAGGATGGGACTGCAAAAGAGATAGAAAAGGAGTGGCCAGGGAAGTAGGAGAAAGCTCAAGAGTGTGTTATGTCATGGATATCAATAAAAAGAGTATTTTAAGAAAGAGGGAGTGGTCAACATTGTCCAAAACCATTGAGAGGTAAAGTAAGATGAAGACTGAAAAAGTATCCATAGTATTTGTCCTTATGGAAGCCATTGGTGGCCTTAGTGGGTGTTGTGCAGTGGAATGATGACCAAAAAAAAAAAAATACCCAATTTAGTGTGGGCTAAAGAATGGGGCCAGGGAGGGTGAGACAGCCAAGATACATAAACTTTCTTTAAAGTGGATGTGATGGGGAGTAGGAAGATAGGGCAGTCCCTGCAGAGGGATGTGGGACTTTTATTGTTTTTAATGTTTATTTATTTATTTTGAGGTGGGGAGAGAATCTCAGGTAGGCTCCTCACTGTCAGCACAGAGCCCAAGGCGGGGCTCAATCCCACGAACTGTGAGATCATGACCTGAGCCAAAATCAAGAGTCAGATGCTTAACCGACTGAGCCACCCAGGCACCCAAGATGTAGGGCTTTTATTTTTCATTGCACGAGACTGGAATATATTTTAAACCAGAAAGGAAAGGCTCCTTAAGAAAAGGAGCCATACCTACCGGTGAGGGATAACTGAGACAGTAGCATACTTGAGTTTCTGATAGCTTCAATTATTTTTTCCTGTGAAGTAAAGGGCACAGTTATTGAATAAACAGGTGGGGGCAGAGTTTGATAATGAGGAAGGTTTTAAATAGTTATGGTACAGAGTAGTACCAAAAAATGACCAGAAAAAATAGTGGGATGACTGGGAAGTGTGAGAGGCTTTTTTGGGGTTGGTGATCATGAATTTATAAAAATACTAATTCATGGGGCACTTGAGTGGCTCAGTTGGGTAAGCATATGACTTCATTTCAGATCGTGATCTCATGGTTCATGGTTTTGAGCCCCGTGTCAGGCTCTGTGCTGACAGCTAGCTCAGAGCCTGGAGCCTGCTTCAGATTCTGTGTCTCCCCTCTATCTGCCCTCCCCTGCTCACATTCTGTCTTTCTCTCTGTCAAAAATAAACATTAAAAATAAAAAAAAAGAAATACTAATTCATCTCCTTGTGTGGCCATGGCCAGCAGTGCTTGATCTCTCAAGTGCAGGTATGGAGGTGATGGATAGTTGGGTTGGCTCAGAGTTGATGGGAGTGAGGTGAGGAAAAGGACTCCACTAGCCTCCTAAAGAGTCTCCTTGCTTTCAGTGCCCTTCTGTTCCTACCCATCCTGTACACTGTCACAAAATTCATTTTCCTTAAAGACTACCTTTATTCATCTCATTCTCCTCAATCAAGAATCTACATCTTTCCCAAGGGTGGAGTGGTTAAGAGTATGGATGACGGACCTTGATTTGAACTCCAACTGTGAACTTGAGCAAGTCATGTAAAGTTGCTGATACTCTGTTTCTTCAACTCTAAGATGGGCATAATTGTAATAATCTACTTTCTAAGGTTGTTAGGTGTATTAAATGAGATAGCATGGGGTGCCTGGCTGGCTCATTTGGAAGAGCATGCAATTCTTCATCTCGGGGTCATGCGTTCCAGCCCCATGTAGGATATAGAGATTACTAAGAAAAATAAATTGACTTAAAAAACTACTAAAAATAAATGGGATAGCATATACCACAGTGTTTGGCTCATAATAAGTGTGTAGAAGCTGCTATATTACCTTCTCTTACCAGTTTCTCCACCCTCCCCTTCACATTACATCCTAGCCTGACATTCTTTCCCACCCTATTCCAACATAGTCCCTCCTAGCTAGACTGATTTTCCACTACCTCCATAATCATTGCCACGTGCCCTTGATTCTCTACCCAAACCCCATCATTTCTCAAAGGCCAACATCTTCTAGAAGAAAGCTTCCTCATTAGTTTGAAGCCTGTGTTCATCTCTCACTGCACTGATCTCCCATTGCAATTCAGAGATGTTTGGAACCTGATTATATTCTATTGTTCACTTTATTTATTTATTTTTGAGAGACAGAGCATGAGTAGGGGAGGAACAGAGAGAGAGGGACACACAGAACCCGAAGCAGACTCCAGACTCTGAGCTGTCAGCACTGAGCCTGATGCGGGGCTCAAACTCACAAACTGTGAGATCGTGACCTGAGATGCAATCGGATGCTTAACCGACTGAGCCACCCAGGCACCCCTTGTGTATTGATTTTTAAAGTAGGCTTCACACCTAATGCAAAACCCAACACGGGACTTGAACTCACGACCCTGAGATCAAGACCTGAGCTGAGATCAAGAAGTGTTGAATGCTTAACTGACTGAGCCACCCAGGAGCCCCAAACTATTCACTTTATTATAAGCTGTACTATTATTTTTGTTGTGTTTTCAGTGTTTTATTTTAAAATGTTATGTTATATTTTGTCTAAAACCATTTCAGTAATGTAAGACTTTTCTAATATAAGTGTGAGTGCTTTGAGGGAAGGAATCATGCTGTGAGCACTATACACTTCTCAGACGACCTAGAGTAGCATTCATATTACTTGTTAAATTTAATTGACTTGAGTTGAGACAAAAACTAGGCCCCCGTAGTCTTCAAAGTGAGGTACACAATTCTCCGGGGCACACAGACAGTACATCAGAGTGCAGGAAGAAGATATTATAAAACTTCTATTTCTATTTATTTTTTATCATATTTTTGTGTATGTTTATAATGTACATAATATAAATTTATTATATATATGTGTATACATTATTGACAAACCAATATACAAATATATATAAGTAGTGCATGTTCAAGAGGTTTAACCTTGAGGTTCTAGATCAAAACATCTTCATTCTATAGTGCTTAGATGAGTAACAGAAATTTGACCAAGTCTTGGGGCGCCTGGGTGGCTCAGTCGGTTAAGTGTCCGGCATGGCTCAGGTCATGATCTCACAGTTTGTGTGTTCAAGCCCCGCATTGGACTCTGTGCTGACAGCTAGCTCAGAACCTGGAGCCTGCTTCGGATTCTGTGTCTCCCTCTCTCTCTGACCCTCCCCTGCTTGCGCTGTCTCTCTTTGTCTCTCAAAAATAAATTTAAAAAATATTTAAAAAATAAAAAAAAAGAAATTTGACCAAGTCTGAAAGCTTCATTTATTACAGTTTAATTTCTTTTTTGAGTACTTACTATGGGCCAGGTACTATACTAAATGTTTTATATACATTAACTCAATTCTCAGAACAATTTTATAAGGTAGGTATTATTTTCTCACATTACAGAGTAGGAGATTGAAACACAGAGAGGTTAGGGAACTAGTCCAGGGTCACCTAATGAAAAATGATGGCACCAGGATTTAAAACTACATCTATTTGAATCCAAAGCTGTATCTCCTTTTGGGAAGATTTTTAACTATACAATTCAATTTCTCTTATAGATACAGGACTATTCAAGTTACCTATTTCTTCTTAAGTGAGTCTTGATCACTTGTATCTTTCAAAAAATTGGTCCATTTCCCAAAGCTAGTCCTCTTAATCAGTGTGTGACTCTAGCATGCGTTCCTCCTTTAGAAGTGCCTCTAATTTTTAATGAAGACACTATGAAATGGATGTCCTTCTACTTGTTACTTAACCATGGAATTTTGAGAACAATATAGAGATTTTAGAAAGTAGAAAATTATCTTAAGAAAAGCCAAGTCATCAAGAGATTTGGTTATATCTGATACTCATCACCTCTAAAAAATATAAGAAAAAATTATAGAGCTCTTTCTGACAGAATTGTCTCTGATTTCTAAAGCTGAATCCACAGTAACATATATTTTCTAATTTTTCAGTTGTTTCTGAAAATATAACAATTCAAGAAATAAGTACAACTCATTCTCAACAAAGAGATTTGACAGCTCCATCCCAAGTTACTGGACTAAAACTGCAAGAGACAGAATATTCTTCTACAGTGATGTTTAAAAGCATGCCTGTGTTTGCAACTGATTATGCAACCATATCATATTCCAATACAACATCTCCACCTCTGGAAACAGTGACTGTCCCCACAGCTTCAAAGATGTCCATAGCAGAGACAGCTAGATTCATGGCAAACATTTTGTCTACGTCTGTATCTAACACTCTGCCTACCAAAAGTACCTCCACAGGCCCTACTACCAATTCCATGAAAATAACTAAATCCCCGTCATCAGAGAGCACAAGGACAACAAAAATGGCTGAAGCCATTGCTACTGAGATGTTTCATCCGACCACAGCTACTAATTTTTGGTACACGTCTGGATTTACCAAGAATTCAATTATACCCAAAACTTCAGTGACTGGATCTCAGTCAGCCATTATGAAGACAACACATTTATTCTCACTTGTTGAGTCGACACCCGTATCTACAACATCTTGGCCCAAACAGAAATCTACAGGTACTGAGGCACTTTCTATCTTCACAGCTAGCCAGGAGGTTCTTGCATCTACAAATGCTGGAACAGAACCTTGGTCCACGGTGGAGCAGACCTCAGCTACAACGGCTGATGTTGGGACTGTATCAGCATTCACACCTGGGTCTGTGCTCACCTCCACAGTTGCTCCAGTGCATTCTGTATTTCCTAGAAATGAGACAGCATCAACGCTAGCAATAACTGACACAGAAATAACATCTACGTTTCATTCAACACCGCTCCCAACGAGGCCTATTGAGATGACGCCTGTGCTAAGAACAGCTGAGGCAGAATTGACATCTACAGATTTCCAGGACGTCTCTTCACCCAGAATGGAGGATACGATATCTACCTTCATACCAGAAAAGGCCTCTTCTATGGCCCTTTCTTTCAGTACATCCTCTCCACTCACTAGAGCTCAGAATGTACAGACAATTAGTGATGCTGAGACCACACATACTCCTGGAGTCACACTTGCACCCACGGTGGCTGAAACTATGCTTCCCCCCACAACACCTGGGCCAATATATACCCAGAATACACCCACAGATGGTGGGAGCATGCTTTCTTTGAATTCCACTAGATCAGCTTCCACATTCAAGGCATATGAGTCTGGTCCCACATCCAGAACTGGTGATGGCGCCCACTTATTCTCCACCAATGAAACCAGTTGGACTTCTACGCCAGACCAGACCCTGCTGACATTGGCGTTCCATGGGAATGCTTCTAATGCAGAACATTCATCCACAACTACTACTATTATTATCCCACAAGAAGCACCCTCAGAAAGTGAGGCTACCACTATCGCCGATGCTGTTATTACTGCGGATGCTCCTACAGACAGATCTACAGCAGCTCTTTCCAAATTGACCACTTCGTGGTTTAGTAACTTCTCCACAGTTTCAAGAACCACATCTGTAATCACACTGCCTGAGTTTAAACTTACCACCTTACTACTAAAATCTACCCCTACGTCCACAGCAGCTGGAAGTGAGGTCCTTTCAACACCAAGGGAGACAACTGTGCCACCAGTAGATATATCTACCACTGCTGACATTGAACCACAGTTTTCTACTGAGGAGAGCACTTCTGAGACCATACTAATGGAGACAAATGGTACAATTGCACTTGGAGGGACAACAGCCCCCGTAACAGAGTCCGCAAAAACACAGAGATGTGATGCTACTGTGACAACGAAGGAAACAGCTTCCCATTCTCTTGAGGGAAGATCAACTATAGCAGTGACAATGGAGCTTTCTCCACTTGCAACAATGCTGGAGGCAACAGATGAATCTGCACAAATGGTAACAGCTTCTGTCACCATTTCCCCTTTTCCTGGGATAGAAAAGTTGATTACCCCATTGGATAATAAAACTACTGAGGTGAGAGGAAGTTGGCTTTCTACACAATCGATGAAAACCACACCTAAGAGTTCATATGATGGAACCACAGAAATCTCTAATTCCATCCACGCCTACACAGCACATTGGACTTCAGAGGCTCCCCCTGAGGGGAAGCCAACTCCGTCTCCCAATTCTGGGAGCACACAGATAGTCCCTGAACCCCAGGGTGCTTCCACCACAAGGATTTTGGGGAGCAGTGTTGCCACTGTCCCTAGAGTCATGACAGCTATGTCCTTGTCTGCTGGCATCTTGCCTCCACAGCCTACAGCTACCCATTCCCCAGCAGCCCCTGTGCCATCAGCTCCTGTGACCACAGCATTGGTGTCCCCTTTGGGTCAGACTCCTTCTGCCACCAGCGGTACCGGGCCTACACACAGACACTCCATTCACTCCACTTCAGAAGCCATAGTGATCTCCGTCAGGAAGACACCCACAACAGGTCTCTCTCTGACAGAAACTCCAGTCCCCTCGTGGAGACCCTTCACTCCTGTGGCAACTAAGGCTGAGACCACCCGTCTCTTCGCCTCAGCTGACACAGTAACCCCATTTACACCCACTCTTGTCTGCTCTAAATCTCTCTCTGACAACATTCCTGTTGTGTCCTCCACCCATGTGACCTCAACAATGTTTACACCAGTAATGACCCAGCCTGTATCTCAGGTGGAGGAGACTTCCACCCATGCTCTTGGCTTTCCGTACACTCCCAGCAGTAGTGGGGGTGTTGTTAGCTTGGCTCCTACCACAACAGAAACCTCTGTTGTCAATGGCATCACATCCTCACACATCTCTACCCAAAAGCTTACTACTTCCGTAGACTATCACGTTTCTCAAACGTCAACACATCATGGAAACACACTGGCCCCCACCCTATTAGTGACTGATGTTTCTACCTTATCACCTGAAAATGAGCAGATGACCACATCCCCGGGAAACACCTCTAGAGCTATGGAGGTGACAGAAATGTTCCCATCAAAGAGTCCTTTTATTTCAGACTCCCAGAGTACTTCACCCTTGGAAATGACAGATACAGAATTTACTGAAAGCACAACAATTTCCAGTCACCAAACACATTCCCCTGCAGACCTCCCACTTGCAACTCAGCCTGACAGGATTTCAGCTTCATCTCCCACTGCTGGGAGTATAAAGACTACATCTACCTCTGTCTCAAGCCACACAGTAGATGCTCACATTCCAGAAATGTCTACCAGTCTTGGAAGAACAGCTTTTCCTTCGCAAGCTCTGACAACTACCACATTTTCATCTCCTGAAAAAGGAAGCGTGAGTGCCTTTCCAGTGTATACTCCCAGGACTGAGAAAATGATAGTAAGTGCCACCTCTGTGACTCCCTCTCTCTCACACCATCAGGACACTTCATTTGTAGATACCATAACTTCCAGGACAACCAGAATATCAAATCCTGTAAACATCAACACAACTGTTTCAAACTTGCTTTCCCCTAAGACTCTAACTGAGATGACTTCAGTTGCTTTTCCCAATTCTGAAAGCACACAGACCTCCCCTGAGTTCCTGTCAACTGGATTATCTAGTGCCAATTTTACACTTGTCTCTACTGATGGGATCACTACAGCCCTTTCTGCTCCAAATGCACCAATGGCACTTCTTGAGAAAACCTCTATGGCAACGTCCATTCCTCTCTACCAGATGTCCTCACTGCCAGTCAGTGTCACTGCCTTTGGCTCCAAAAGAGTTTCTGAAACTCCCATAACACTAGTTACTAAATCTTCTAAAACAGCACACCCAGATTGTTTGAAAAGTCCCTCCACAGCCACTTCTGCGCCTATGTCTGAGACGTCCTCAGTGTCAGTTAATGGCTCTGCTTTGTCACCTCCAGCTCTCTCTTTTGACACTTCCACAACAGTTGGATCATTCTCTTCATTGTCTTCAACTACCCCTAGGACTACTTTGACAATAGCAACATCTACACCGGATGTCTCACCTAGGCCTACTTCAAAAAGCACACTGTTTTCCTCTGCTTTCATTACTTCAAAAGTGACAGAGGTGTCCTCCAGAATCACACCTACAATCTTTTCCTCTCTGACAGAGTCAACTTTTCCCTCTGTGAAAACCGTCCCAACCACTATTATGGCGGGGATAGCGTCTCCATCTGTAGGCACCATTGCCTCCTCTCTACGTAGTTCTAGGAACACTGAAGCTATTTCTTCCATCCCAAAGACCACATTTTCACCATTTCTAGCAACAGCCCAACAGTCATCACAAAGTGATGAGAATGCAACTCTGGGCACATTATCTGGGACTTCCAAGGACTCCCTACCTCCTAGAAGCAGCAGTAGAGTAACAGCTCTCACAAATACTTATTCTGGAACTGATGTCCTTGAAGGTGTGCTTTCATCTACTCCATCAGATGATCTCCATACTTCCTTGAATATTCAGGTGTCGACATCTTTGACTAGCTTTAAGAGCACTCCTGGACACACAACAAGTATAAAATCCACCGCTTACTTGTCTCCAAATACAGAGAAGATGACTTCCTTGTCAGAAAATACTTCAACAGCTGAACTAACAAAAGGTGCCACCTCTGTGACCACTCCTATTTCATACCCTCCGTGGACTCCATCCATTGCAACTCCACTCTCTGTGACATCATTTCTTTTTTCATCTCATCGTACTGAAGCCAAATTTTCTACTCCAAAGACTTTTCTTCCTCTTACATCCCAAACGGTTGAATTTCCAGTTCTGGGAACAAGAACCACACCTAGTAACACCCAGTCTCTGCTTATGACTTCCTGGAACACACCCACAGCTAAAGGTTCTCAATTTCCAATATTCACCAGTACTCATAGACCTACACCCTATGAGATGGAAACTGAGATTCCATACCTTGATCCTGGGTCTTTGTCAACATTCACAGCCCCTCAGACTGGTCTCACATCTGGAGATGTTACAGCAAATTCATCAATTTCCACATCAGGAATTCTTCCTACCCTGGGGATGTCTGACAGCCCTTCATCATCAATATCTTTAAGATCTTTCCCTATCACTTTGGCTGATATTAAGCACACATTTGAGAAAACAAGTACATCTGTAACTCCTGGGACCACACTCCCATCAAAACATTCTGGTGCTACTTCAGGATCTATGCTTTCAAAGGCTATTAGTTCACCCATGCTTGCCTGGATTTTATTTACCCTCCCTTCGGGTTCTCCACTAGCAACTGTATCCAGTACTCCTCATGTTATAACTTCATCTACTGTTGACTTGTCAGAGTCCACATTTCTGACTTCTGACCGGACATCAACACATTTGTTCACCAACTTTACAACACCACCCTTTGCTACCATAAGCACTGCACTCACCAAAACCACTCCTACACCTGCAGTAGGCAGTATCACTACTGGCTTCCCAACTTCTCTTCCTATGTCTATTAAAATCACAGAAGACAGTATACACATTTCCAAATCTCCTGAGGCATCTTCCAGAACCACTGTGACCACCAACTCCAAGACTGTGTCTCAGCCTCTACCCTCTGGCAAAATTAGTAGGTCACCTCCTGCAACCGACCACACCCTATCTATTAGTCCCATGCTTCTGCCCAGCCCTGCAGGGACATCTGCATGGAACAGAATCCCAGCTGCATCAGTATCCTCTACTTTATTTCTTCCTAAGCCCACACTGGATTCTCTTCCAAATATAACTGCCAAAACACCTGCTGCTACTGGAGCCTCATTTTCACTCACATCCGGGGGAGTAACACCCCTTTCTCCAACAGCTGTGCCTTCACTACTCTCTTCCTCTTCTGAGACAATCTGGCTGGACTCCACACCTTCTTTTATATCTATGGAAACATCGACTTCACTTATTGCCACTGAGTCCACAGGTTTGTTCTAGAATATGTGCAGCGTATCACTAACAGAATGCATGTGCAGTGGGTCATGTGGTCTCTAAGGTGGCCATTCCCTGAAGGCAGAAAAGGATAAAGAAGGGTACAGGTATTTCTTATCTGCTTCCGACACTGGGTCCAGGGGGCAGTTGGCTGGCTCAGTTGGTAGAGCATGTGACTCTTGATCTCAGGGTTGTGAGTTTGAGCCCCACATTGGGTGTGGAAATTACCATAAAAAGACAAGGGGTACAGTGGGTATCTTGTCCAAACACAGAATTCTCCAGCTATCTTGCTTATCTCTGCTTCATTTAAATATAATGCAAATGTATCTTTTCATTCAGTATGACGTTTCTTTTTTTTTTTTTTTTTAGTGTTTTTTAAATTTATTTTTGAGAGACAGAGAGAGAGATCATGAGCAGGGGAGGGGGCAGAGAGAGAGGGAGACACAGAATCCAAAGCAGGCTCCAGGCTCTGAGCTGTCAGCACAGAGCCTGACGCAGGGCTCAAACCCATGAACAGTGAGATCATGACCTGAGCCAAAGTCGGACGCTCAACCGACTGAGCCACCCAGGCGCCCCTTGGTATGATGTTTCTAAACACGCTTTACATCATTTTGTTCCTGATACTCTGTCTCTGCCATTGTGAACATCGATCAGGAACTTCACCCTCTCCCAGTAGAGACTTAAATGGACTTAGGTCTGACATGCTGACTGCAAACCATCAAATGCCAGGAGATATTCTAGGCTGCCTTTTTGAATTCCTCTTATATAGGCTTCAGCCTCTCCAGTCTCCAACTCCAGCTGGCTTGGGATGCTTATCCATGGCCAGGGAGTATTTGGCTTCCATATCATTCAAATCTGGGATGTCCCTTCAACTTTTAACACTCAAAACTTGAAGTTTGATAGGAAAAGAGAACGAGGGCTATAGAGACAAATCTGAAGTAGAAAGAAAATCACAGCGAGAAAGAAATATTTTCACAGTGCAGATGATCTTGTGAGATAACATTCAGCTTGACTATTAAATGGACTGCAAATGTGTTGGCTAATGAAAATTGAGGATTTGGAGGATTTGCAGAATGTCCATCAACTGCGTGGCAGTCAGGAAACTGCCCAAACAATTAAAACAAAAATGTGATGGTACATCTGTTTCACTTTTGGATACGCAGCCAATGTGCTGGCTCTTGAACTTGGAGTTAAATTAAGCAAAATTTAAGAATGAGACTTCATTGTTGGTCTCTCTAAAATGACAAGCAATGTTGACCAAATTTATGGAAGTTAAATTTCTTGAACTAAATGAGTGAAATTAATCTCATTTTTAATTACAGTTTCCTTCTACAATATTGAAATGAGCTTCTCTGTCTTTAATGAAGAGCCAAGGATCCCTATTACCAGTGTTGTAAATGAACTTGCAGAAGATTGGGTAAAATAATCTTTTAAATATTTATGGTACATATAAAATCTGTGACTATATATATATATATATGCATATATATATGATCAATGGAATAGCTTAAAAGTAGGCTTTAACTTCTTTCTACCCATAATACATTTCACAGCTAGTTAGTTTTGAGTTTTTGCTGCAAATTTATCCACTCTTTAACACTGTAAGGATGTATGTGATCTTTCATAGTGGCAATGCTGAAAGCTTTTATGGGATGTCATTATTTTAATTTGTTTAGAAATGTACATTTCCCTCCACCGACACAAATTCTGGGCTATTGTCAAATTTTCCTAATTGGAGAAACTGGGAGAGCAGCGATAACAATGTCTATATTATTGTATTTAACTATGTTTGTTTTCTGCGTTTTTATTTTTTTCTCTCCTACATAATGTTTTATTTATCCTTGCATTTTTCTGAAAATAAGAGTAATACATACTCTCTGTAAAAAATCCAGACACGGAAATCTGTGCCCCAGAAAGTAAATATCTTCTCTAATACTACTTCTTGTATTGAATCCTCTTAACAGTCTGGGGTATATTCATTGAGGGTTTTTTTTTCTTTTACCTGTAATAACACTGATACATGTATGTCCTTTTACAAAAAAAAAATTGGAATCATGCAACTATCCTATTCTGCAGCTTGTTTTTTTCTCACTTAATTGTAGATCTTTGAGCATATCTCTACTGCAAATATAGACCTACCTCATATTCTTGTTTAACAGATACAAGGGATTTCACTAGATAGTTTTAAGACAGTATTTTTTTTTAATTCAGACATCCAGTGGTGGACACTTAGGTCACTTTTATTTTTTTCTCTACTTGGAAACAGTGCTGACAATAGGTTCTTGCAATAAATTTGGGGGGCGCTTGAGGTTTTCTAGAGGATAAATTCCCAGAGCTGGAATTGCTGGGTCAAAGCACATGAACATTTCACATTTAAAAAAATATTTTTTAATTTTTTATGTTTATTTATTATTGAGACAGAGAGAAACAGAGCATGAGCAGGGGAGGGGTAGAGAGAGAGGGAGATACAGAATCTGAAGCAGGCTCCAGGCTCTGAGCTGTCAGCACAGAGCCCCATGTGGGGCTCAAACCTACAAACCATGAGATCATGACCTGAGCTGAAGTCAGACGCTTAACCGACTGAGTCACCCAGGTGCCCCCATATTTAAACAAAATTTGAGTTTATTTATTTATTCTGAGAGAGAGAGAGCACAAGTTGGGGAGAAACAGAGAGAGGGAGAAAAAGTGCACAAATAGGGGAGGAACAGAGAGAGAATCCCAAGCAGGTTCTGCAGTGTCAGCACAGAGCCCGATGTAGGGCTTGAACTCACAAACCGTGAGGTCATGCCCTGAGCCAGAATCAAGAGTCTGTTGCTTAACTGATTGAGCCATCCAGGTGCCACACATTTCACATTTTAATAGCTAAAGCTAGGTGGCCTCCTAGACAGGTGCTATCAGTTTGCACCCCACCGCCAGTAAATGATCATGTCTGTTTCCTCTCTTTCCTCATCAGCATTTCCTGTCAAGTGTGTATGGCCTGAATCATATGTGCTTGAAAATGGGTGTGTGTATTTGTCCGCAAAGGCTCCATAACAAAATACGATGCACTGGGGGGCTTAAACAACAGACATTTCTTTTGTCACAGTTCTGAAGGCTGGAAGTCCAAGATCAAGGTGCCTGTAGGGTGGATTTCTTCAGAGGCCGCGCTCCTTGACTTCCAGATGGCCGCTTTCTCACTGTGTCCTCACAGAGCCTTTTCTGTGCATGTGCACTCACGCTCACGCACACGCACACACACACACACACACACACACACACACACACACACACACACACAGATCTGGTGTCTCTTTCTCTTCCAGCAGGGACACCAGTCCTATCAGATAAAGGCTCCACCCTTCTGACCGTATTTAGCCTTACTTGCCTCCTTAAAGGGCCTACTCCCAAATATAGTCACATGAGGGAGTTAGGGTTTCAACGTATGGATTAGAGGGGACACTATTCAGCCCATAATAGTTGGTAAAATGTAAATTGAAAAACTGAGCGGAGCAGATGGAAATGTTGAACCCACTGGAATAATAAATGCAGCTTAATGATGACATTGTCTCTGGTAACTTTTCTGGCTGGAAAGAGAAGTGAGAATACTAAAATTGATCTGTTTTGTCTCCTACAGTTGATTTCTATATTTCAGGACAGTGAATTTGCTCTTGCTAAACTGGCCATTCAAATTAAAAGCAGGTATGTGAGTATCATCTGTTGTGAGTCGAAGACAGTTTGGGGGCATTCTGGGTATGTTCCTATCCAGAGGGGATTTCATTTTTTTCCCCCTGTCTGAGATTTGGGGATGGCATTTTGAATTACATCTTCCCTTCTGAGTATAGGTTCTCCTTGGAATAAGGAAAAAATGTGTATTATCACTGTAGGCTATAAAACCAATGAGAGAACAAAACAGAAGAACATAAATCAGGGAAACAGTGGAATTAGATTCAGTTGCCTTTAATGCCCCTTTTGGCTTTAAAATGCTCTGGTTCTGTGACTTTTGCCTTAGAGAGATTAGAGGCTAGGGATGGCCAATGCATGAAGACTTATAAGACTCTTTGTTTTTCGATTAATGCACTTTCAGGAGTTAGAATAGTCCACTGGGAATCTGAAATGTTTAAGGCGAGGAGGGTTGACTAGTATAAGACTTGCCTGGGCTGTAGATTTAGGGAGGTGATGGCAGTGCAATTGGCCGGCCTGAGTAGTATCAAGGAGCGGAGATCGAAGAGAAAAGTTTTCTTTCCCCACCCTCTCCAATATCCAGTTTGCAGCTTATTTTCCACATACACCTAGCTTTGAAGCCATACGTTTATGAAGAGAATGGGAGTCTAGTCTACATACTGTTTTTCAACTTTCTTATCTTCATTTTAATGACTATGAAGAAAATCAACTTTTGGCTATTTAAAAAATTTTTTTTAACATTTATTTATTTTTAGAGACAGATCATGAGTAGGGGAGGGGCAGAGAGAGAGAGAGAGGGACACACAGAATCAGAAGCAGGCTCCAGGCTCTGAGCTGTCAGCACAGAGCCCGATGTGGGGCTCGAACCCACGGACCATGAGATCATGACCTGAGCCAAAGTCGGAGGCTTAACCGACTGAGCCACCCAGGCTCCCCTGGGTTTTTTTTTTTTTTATAGTTTATTGTCAAGTTGGTTTCCATATAACACCCAGTGCTCTTCCCCACAAGTGCCCTCCTCCATCACCACCACCCCCTTCCCCTCTCCCCCATCCCCATCAACCCTCAGTTTGCTCTCAGTATTCAAGAGTCTCTCATGATTTGCCTCACTCCCTCTCCCCAACTCTTCCCCCCACCTTTCCCCTTCCCATGGTCCTCTGTTAGGTTTCTCCTGTTAGACCTATGAATGAAAACATACGGTGTCTGTCCTTCTTTGCCTGACTTATTTCGCTTAGCATGACTCCCTCGAGGTCCATCCATTTTGCTACAAATGGCCAGATTTCATTCTTTCTCATTGCCATGTAATATTCCATTGTATATATATACCACATCTTCTTGATCCATTCATCAGGTGATGGACATTTAGGCTCACTTAGGTCATTAATCCGTTTTGAGTTTATTTTTGGGTGTGTCTGAGAAAGTGGCCCAGTTTCATTCTTTTTCGTATAGTTGACCAATTTTATTATTTATTTTTTTATTAATAGTTTATTGCCAAGTTGGTTTCCATATAACACCCAGTGCTCTTCCCCACAAGTGCCCTCCTCCATCACCACCACCTCTTTTTCCCCTCGCCCCCTCCCCCTTCAGCCCTCAGTTCCTTTTCAGTAGTCAAGAGTCTCTCATGATTTGCCTCCCTCCCTCTCCCTGACTTTTTCCTCCCCCTTCCCCTCCCCATGGTCCTCTGTTAAGTTTCTCCTGTTAGACCTATGAGTGACAACATATGGTATCTGTTCTTCTCTGCCTGACTTGTTTCACTTAGCATGATTCCCTCAAGGTCCATCCACTTTGCTATGAGTGGCCAGAAGAAAATCAACTTTCTTTTCTTCATTTTAATGACTATGAAAATAGTCATCTTTTGCATGGGTGTGCGACGTTGTGTTTATGCAATTACCTAGTGATGGACATTTCCGTTATTTCCACTCTTGTGCATATATTTGTATGCTCCCTTATTGGTACTGTTATGGGACAGATTCCTGGGAGTGGGGTTGCTCAAAGACTTACCACCATTTGGGTACTCAGATAATGACTGAGCTCTTTGGAAGTGTCCCTTAGAGACTGAATATTTGAATTCCAAGCTGGGGGATTCTACTGTTCTGCCTCACTTGTCTTTCTCCTGAACTTGTGTCCTTGTGTATTGGACACTGTATTTCATTTACATATATATTTTTATGCTTTTGATACAGAGACACTTCTGAGGGAGAAATAACCATGGATCAAACTGTAGTAAGTAATTTTTCAAAATGACTTGTGACTCATCTTGTACCTGAGTAGACATAAGTAAAGTAATGCTTCTACCCAAGTGTATATCAAGCAAAACTCAGTGACGGTCATTGAGGGTCAAATTACATTACTTTCTTTGGCATCTACACAGGAACCCAGTAAGAAGACCATCCTCTGCTTTTGTCAACTATCTGTAGAGCAGTTTTTTTGAGGCACATTTTGTGGGCTGTGGGAGCATGGGAGGACTTGGGGATTGTAAATGGCACGTGGAATTTCTTGGCGGTAGACATCTTGCAAAAAAGCTTGGCTCTTCCAAGAGTAACACAATTGTCTGCCAAGACTGGCATTCACATAGTAAATCTGCCTTTTATCTGTATAGATTTGAAATCAGAATGTGACAAAATGATCTCCCAGCATCCTTGCCCCAACTCTCAGTACTTATCCTAGTGCCTCAAAGTTTTACCATGTTAAACTCTGAAAGGATTAGTATGCACCCAGCTCATAAGGTATTTAAACATGAGAGAAATATTTTGATTATACAAAATACAGTCAAGCCTGCAGCGCAATCCAAATGATCTGCCATTTATTTTTTAAATTTAAAAATGTTTATTTACTCTTGAGAGAGAGAGAGAGAGAGAGAGAGAGAGAGAGAGAGAGAGAGCGCGAACGAGCAAGCGCATGAGTGAGTGGAGAAGGGCAGACAGAGAGGGAGGAGGGAATTCCAAGTAGGCTCGGCATTGTCAGTGCAGAGCCTGATGTGGGTCTCAAACCTACAAACTTTGAGATCATGAAACAGGGAGATCACGATCTGAGCTGAAATCAAGAGTTAGATGCTGGGGGCATCTGGGTGGCTCAGCTTGTTAAGCGTCTGACTTTGGCTCACATCATGATCTCATGGTCTGTGGGTTCAAGTCCTGCATCGGGCTCTGCACTGACAATGTGGAGCCTGCTTGGGTTTCTCTCTCTCCTCTCTCTCTGCCCCTTCCTGACTTGTGTTTTCTCTCTCAAAATAAATAAGTAAACTAAAAAAAAAAAATAAAAGCTTTTAAAAAAGGTCATTTAACTGACTGAGCCACCCAGGTGCCTCCTATCTGTCATCATTTAAAATATTTTCTGTAAAGAGCAGAGTCTGAATTTTTTAATTTAATACTTAATAAATAACACAACCTAAGTAAAATTGCTCTCAAATAATAGATGTAAAAACCCTTTTGGTGACAATGTGGTCCCTGGGGCAGGCTGCCTGGATCAGAACTCCTGTTCTTGCATTTCCTGAGTGTGAGACCCCGGGGCAACCTAATGGAATGCTCTGTGCCTCAGTTTCCTCATCTGTAAAATGTGGATAACAATATTACCATTCTGCACATGGATGTTGAAAGGATGGAATGGGATGATTTCTGTAAAGTGCTTAGTCCAGGACATAGCAAATGCTTGGTGGTGTTCACTATTTCATCAGCATATCAGTATCTAGATCCAGAAGGTTCAGATTCTGCTCCCAGTTCTGTGATTCGTCACCTGTGTGACACTGGGCAGATCACTTACCTTCTCTGAGACTTAGCTTCCTCGTCTAGAAAATGGAGTGACAATTCCTGCATCGCCCCCACCACAGGGGTGATGTGAGGACTAGATGCATTGATTTTTTTGAAGGTGATTTGCAGATGGCAATGGGTTACATAAATGTAAAGCATAATTATGATTGCTGTTGTTAGCAATAAGCCCTGTACTCACTGTAACATTTGTTTAAAGATTTCAGAGATAATGTACTTTTCTTATGCATTATTTTGGAACAGAGAGAAGGGCAAGGCATGTCTACAATTTCCTATGTACCATACAGGTAAGAACTGGGTTTATTCATAGCCAGTACATTTAGTTCTGATTTTCCTTACATTTAATTCTGTATTTGCAGCCTCTTGGTCAGAGTTGTCAGAAGGAGATCAAAGGACCGGTGGTTATTTTACAGATGCTGCAATTGGGCTCTTGCCTTCATGAGCTGACTCTTTGTAGTGAAGAGAAAATGGGGTCCAAAGTGGTCCCTAATTTAGAGACAGGGGAATAAAGTGTTTGTTGTCATCAAAAAAGTCCACAGAATACTGAGCAGAGAAGTGGAAAAACAATATGGAAGGCTGCCTCGGTCCTGTTCAGACTCATGGTCCAGCTCCTCCTGGAACAGTGGCTATGTTGCTCTGCTTGACGTAACTCAGAGAGGCTCATGGGAAGGTCACTGACACCTTCGGGGTGCTAAGAGTAAAGCGTCTGTTGCAGCGCAGAGAAAGGTCTAAAACAGAGGAGTTCTTTACAGACCGGAAACATGAGAAGAGCTGGAAAGAGATGGGCTCTATGTGGAAGGGTCAGGTGAACAGGGACCCCACTGACTATGGCTTAGTGCGGGGAAGGCATGGCTTAGCTTGGCCACCGAGAGAAAGTTTTGGTGAACACAGGCACATCGAACTCTCACAGTTGTAGGAACCATAGGGAATGTGTGCTTCAAGAAGATGTATCTGCACGGGTGCCTGGGGGGCTCAGTTGGTTGGGCATCCGACTCTTGATTTCAGCTCAGGTCATGATCTCGGCTCAGGTCATGATCTCATGGTTCGAGAGTTCCAGCTCCATGTCGGGCCTTGCACCGACAGTGCAGAGCTGCTTGGGATTCTCTCTCTCTCTCTCTCTCTCTCTCTCTCTCTCTCTTTCTCTCTCTCTCTCTGCACCTGTCTCATTTGCTCTCTGTCTCTGTCTCTGTCTCTCTCTCTCTCTCTCAAAAAAGATGTTTCTGCAAATAGAAATGGGGAAAAAGTGTAGGTAAGTCTGTGAATCTTAAAAATGCTCTGGAATGGAATAGCAGACAAGAGCAGAATGTTCGAGGACCTTGCTCCACCAGTTGAGGTCAAGCTCAACCCTATTCTTTCAGGACATATCTTTTATTTTTTATTAAAAAATATTTTTAATGTTTACTTATTTTTGAGAGATAGAGAGTGAGCAGGGGAGGGGGAGAGAGGGAGACACAGAATCCGAAGCAGGCTCCAGCCTCTGAGCTGTCAGCACAGAGCCCAAAGCGGGGCTCCAACCTGCGAACTGCAAGATCATGACATGAGCCGAATTCAGATGCTCAATGGACTGAGCCACCCAGGCGCCCCTCATGACATATCTCTCAGTGGAAAGAATACTCTAGGGGTATACTAGGTATTTGTGACCCTGGCTAAGTCTCAGTTCCCTCATCCGTGGAATGGGGCTAATGATAGCACTATTCGTGAGGCCGTTGTGAGGATAACATGAGGAGCACGACATGGGGAGCAAGAGAGCTACAAATGTTAGCTGCTATCATTATTGTTATCTCCATTATTATTCTATTACAGAAATAGGCCTTCAATAGAACACATCTTTACCGACTAATTGAGCGTGTGCCATTTGCCTTATTGCAGTAATGATGGATAAATTGGAGAGCAGAAGGAAAGAAGGTTTTCTCCAAAGTAATAAATCCTGAGTACTCCATCTTCTCTATTAATTAGCACAAACTCCCAGCGAACGCAAGGCTAGTTGATTTTAATAGAATGCAAATGTTTCAGACTGGCCGTTTGAAAATGGGCTTTGAGTTGTTTGTTTTGCAGATGGGAAAATGTATCAGAAGGTTTCCATGTGCTGTCTTCCATCGGTTCTTCAGGCTTGCCGCTCGGTGTGAAACGTTGGATATTTATGGGCTCTCTATTACGTCGCCTGTGTCAAATCTCCGCACCACGGGCCAAGCTGTACTCTGTTGACATAAGTGTGACATTGTTCTTTTCTCTGCTCCTTAGCTGTGTTTGTCAGGTCATCCTAAAGGCCAACTCTCCTTTAGCAGCTGGCGAATTGATTAGCAGGATCAAAAGGAAGATACGTGGCAACCTCACACATGGAAACTTCACCCAAGGTCAACTGATGTTAGTGAAATCGGAACACGTTGCAGTGGAAAAACTAGGTAATTTGGGGTGGGGGTGGGGTATTCCATATGTATCCATTCCCCAGATTATAAAGGTCATAGTGTGTGCATAGGAAGACATCCTGAGGTCTGAGGGGGAGAGTTGTCTTCACGCTCTTTTCCTCATCCACGGTGCTCATGCGCTGTGACAATCTTTCTACCGGTAAGAGCTTATAAAGAATACAAGGGGGCCGCCAGAGACCATTGGACAGCGCTGGACATCAGCAGCTTGCTAATGTATTGGTTGATACAGCCAGGCTACTCATCTTGGAAAGTGATCTGGAAACAGTCTGGCCTTTCTTTCCTTTACTAGTGAAGAGAAAGGCAATCGGGCCACTCCATCTCCTTGCCATTGCTGGTGTAGCTCTCTTACTTGTCTCTAGTGGACAGTGGTAAAGATAGCGGGCTAACCCGGATACCACACATCCGAGTTAGAACCCATAATCCTCAGTGACAGACTACTCAGGTAGAAGAGGATAGGCTGTGATCCCAAGTGACAGAGGAGTGGAAAGCAGAGAAGGTCAGAAGCCACAGGCAGAGTCCACCGTGCACATGGCACTGATGGCTCTCCTAACAAGAGACTGGGATGGCCAGACCACTCTGTCAGCACACGAGGGGGAAGATTTCTGGAATCAGGGCCACAAGCCCAGTGGGTGGTCAGGTGAAAGCTGGGAACTTACCACACACACTTAGCCCGGGTCACTTCTCCCTTAATGTGACCACACTTGGCAGCAAAACCTTGCCCTTGACACTTACATCAGAGCAGGGCCCCCATGTCTAATACTGGTGATGGTCCATACATGGAGTTGAGTAAAACCAAATCCACTCCAGAGCCCATTAAGAAGGGAGGAGGGGCGCCTGGGTGGCTCAGTCCATTGAGCATATGACTTTGGCTCATGTCATGATCTTGTGGTTCGCAGGTTGGAGCCCCGCTTTGGGCTCTGTGCTGACAGCTCAGAGGCTGGAGCCTGCTTCGGATTCTGTATCTCCCTCTCTCTCTGCCCCTCCCCTGCTCATGCTGTCTCTCTCACTCTCAAAAATAAATAAAACATTGGGGCATCTAGGTAGCTCAGTCAGTTGAGCGTCTGACTTCAAGCCCTGCGTCAGGTTCTGTGCTGACAGCTAGCTCAGAGCATGCAGCCTGCTTCAGATCTGTGTCTCCCTCTCTCTCTGACCCTCCCCTGCTTGTGCTGTCTCTCTGTCTCTCAAAAAGAAATAAAAAACAGAAAAAAATGTTTAAAAATAAATAAATAAATAAAACATTAAAAAATAAAAAAAATTTTAAAAAAAGGAAGGGAGGAACCATCCAGAAGGAGAAGTCAGCCTTTAGTCTCCTGTCATTGAGAGTTGGGTACCTCAGAAAGGGCAACTGGCAGGTGAGGACTTTTGGGTTTTGTGTGGGTGCCTTGAACCTTTTTTTCAACGCAAATGTAACACATTTAAAAACCAAGACAAAAGCTGTCCTGTCAACCTGTGCTTTTAATAATGAAAAGGACTACATGTGAGGTTTTACTGGGGGACTTAGTTTAAGAAAGGACAGCATTTCACGTATTTTCCATTGAAGCCTGGTTTAAATGGCCTGGTAGAAAAGTTTTCTCTTTTGTTGGCTGGTGTTTACAGGCAAGATAGTCATGATGGGTCATAATGGATGCTCATGAGTCTTCTGAGTGCCTTTTGCCCTTTAAAATATGCCTACATTTTCTCTGTAGAGCCGGGAAGGTGTGAAGCCCAGGAAACAGTCTCTAAATACAAAGGGACCTATAAGTGGCTCCTAACAAACCCTACTGAGACAGCCCAAACTCAATGTATAAAGAATAGAAATGGAAATGCTACGAGAGTCTGGTATGTATCGGCCAAGTTCTTTTTTTTTAAATTTACTTATTATTGAGACAGAGAGAAAGAGCGTGAGCAGGGGAGGGGCAGAGAGAGAGGGAGACACAGAATCTGAAGCAGGCTCCAGGCTCTGAGCTGTCAGCACAGAGGCCGACGCGGGCGGGGCTCGAACCCACAAACCGTGAGATCATGACCTGAGCTGAAGTCAGACGCTTAACCGACTGAGACACCCAGGTGCCTTCGTATTGACCACATTCTAATGTCCCCCAACCCTTGCATGCAACAGAATAACATTCTGGAAGACGTTCATGAAGACTAAAGAGAAAACGTTGCCCATAATTCCACCACCCGAACACGGCTCTTTAGATTGGCGCAGTGTTCCATCTCACTGTTCCCTGTGGGCCTTTTACATTTCATGCAGCTTCTATGAGTGGAAATAACCGCCCTCCTATCAGTAATGTGATTTACTCTTTCACTCAATCATTGATCAAACATCTTTCCATGTTTTACATTCTTCTTAATGACCATTTCAAAAAATTGCCTCAGAAGCTACCTGGTTGATGGGCAATAATAATTTACTAAATCACCCTCCTATTGTTGCCTTATCATTTTCCTTCTTTAAATCATCAGGCCCTCTTCTCTGACTCTGCTGTTAATGGTTTATGTCATTAACTTAAGTAGGCAGTCTAGAAGGGCAGGAGGTTTTGACGGAAGCTTAAAAGCTCTCTTTTGGAAGGCAACCTCTTGGACTGTGTCGTCCTCTCTTCCTACATCTAATCAAGTTAGCAAATCATGCTGGGTCTGGGATCACAATCAGAGCTCAGGAGAAGCCTTTGTTTTCCGGCCCCACCGCTGCCACCCCAGAGCAGGTCCTAATCATCATCCCCTGTCTACTATTAAAGCAGTCTCCTTGCCTTCCTCTGCCCTGCTTCCACATTGCCTCCAGGATTAAGTCCATGCTCTTAAATACAGTACTCAAGACCTGCAGATTCCCTTTTTTACTGTGCATTCCACCCAGGGAGGGCCATTTGCTACTGTGGACTCTGGTGGGTGCCTTTTTGCCTCTCTTTCTCTGCTTGTGCTATTTTCTCCACTGTAGGGCCAGGGGGCCTCCTCCATCTCTGTCCTTTTAGCGTCCAGCTCAGCTCAAAGGTGGCAAATAAACTTTCCTTGCTTGGTGCTTTGACGGAGTCCGTTTGGTGGAGATAGCATTTCAGTCTCACAACTTACGAGTTAAATGTCGTTACATCCACAGACTGAAACCACCACGTTGCAACACGCCCCTCCCGGGACCGCACCCTGCCGTGTTTATCTGCACTAGCAGAGGTCCTAGAACACAGTGGGCGCTCAATAAATGTGGCAGCCCATTTGAAATGAACTGGATTGAATTGGATGAGGCGCCGGGGAGAGTGGGTGATGAGAGCCAATGAGCTACAGAGGGCGCTATACTAATTGCCTTTGGGAAATGGTATTCTGACATGGGGACAGATTCTAAAATGAATTTCCTCTTAAAATGGGGGGAAGAAGGGAAAGTGAGGGTAAGGAGCCACGTCCAGAAGGGCAAAAATCTCTGCCTCGCCTCGCACTGCTGGACATTATCCCAGACTCTCTTGTCTTGTTCTACCTCCTGCATGGGGACCCTAGATTCGCTTGAACCCCAAGAGCAAAGGTTTCTTCCCTTTACAAACCCTGCACTCCTTCTTTTGCTTTCTCAGCAAGGAGAGCCCAGCGTTTGTAAGTTGGAGTGGGCAAAGGGGAGAGGCATGCCAGAGATACACCGCGTGCCTTTTTTTGTTTGTTTTAAGACGATTCTGGCTTCATCCTCCAAAGAGAAAGATTTTTGTTCCTCTCATCTCTCTTTTTCAGCTCAATCAGTATGGAGACTGGCAAATCTCAGTGGGAAAAACCGAAGTTGAAACAGTGCAAACTGCTTCAAGGACTTCCTGATAGGATTGTGGATCTTGCTAACATTACTATAAGTGATGGTAAGACTGTTCCATACACATTAGTGAAATCATGGAACGTCTGTTTGTCTGCTTCACCTGAGATCAGAGGGGGAAGAGGCAGGCCCTGTGTAGGAAATTTCTACCTTCCAACCATCCAATTTGAGAAACAGCGTAGTTCCCTTGTGGGAGTGGGGCATGCTAAATTAGGACTCTCAGTGGGTTTTTTTTTTGGCTTTATATTGTTTTTTAGTTTATAATTTTTGGCTAATTATTACTTTTCACTTTAAAATAGTTTGAACAGGAGCCCAAGTGGCTCAGTTGATTGAGCATTTGACTCTTGAATTTAGCTCAGGTCATGCTCCCAGGGTCGTGGGATTGAGCCTTGCATCGGGCTCTGAACTGGGGGCACTGAACCTGCTTGGGATCCTCTCTCTCCCTTTCTCTTTGCCCTTCTCCCACTTGTGCTCTCTCTCTAGCTTTCTCAAAAGACTTTAATTAAAAAAAACAGTTTTAATAGGTAATTCTTCACCTCATTCAATATTGCAAAAACAGAAAGGCTGGACAGTGACACATCTTCCCACTGCTGCCTCCCCCCAATTCAACAAATATTCACAGAGATTTTTTTGTATCTACAAGGAAGTTTACACACACACGAACACTGCATATATATGCATATACGTGTATATTCTCAAGGCTGTTCTGCATCTTGCTTTTTTCTCTTAATATATTGCAGAAATTATCATTTTGGGATGTGGAGAGCTTCCTCATGCTTTTTATCACTGTGTTATATTATACCACATGCACAGGCCATAATTTATGTCTTTAACCTGTCTCCTGTGGGTGGGCATTTCAGCTGCCAATAACACTTTGCTTTTACGAAACTGTGGTAATGGATATGGTACATATGTCATTTTGCACGAGTGACGTATACTTGAAGGATAAAGTCCTACAAGTAGAATTGCCAGGCTACTCATACTTCTGATGGTGTTACAATGCTGTCTGTAATGGCTGCACCAGCTCATACTCCCACCTGCAAGATGTGACAGTGTCTGTCTTGGGGCACCAGGGTGGCTCAGTCAGTTGAGCGTCTGACTTCAGCTCTGGTCATGATCTGGCGGTTTTGTGAGTTTGAGCCCCACATTGGGCTCGCTGCTGTCAGCGCAGAGCCCGCTGTCCCCATCTCTCTCTGCTCCTCCCCTGCTTGTGCTCTCTCAAAAATAATAAACATTTAAAAAAAGAAAGAAAGTGCCTGTCTCAGGATACCTTCATTAACACAGCATGCTATCAAACTTTTGGATCTCTGGGGGCACCTGGGTGGCTCGCATGATTAAGTTTCCGACCTTGGCTCAGGTCACGATCTCGCAGTTCATGAGTTCGAGCCCCACGTTGGGCTCTGTGCTGACAGCTGCAGATTCTGTGTCTCCCTCTCTCTCTGCCCCTCCCTGGCTCACACTCTGTTTCTCTTTCTCTCTCAAAAAAATTTTTTTAAAAAAACCTTTTGGATCTCCAGTCATTTGGTAAGCAGAAATCTATATCTTATAGTTTGAAAACATTTTTTATGAAGATATTCACATATCATAAAATTTTACATATTTAATGGGTACAATTCCATGGTTTTCAGCATATTCACTAGATTGTGCAACAGTTACTACTCATTCCAGAACATTTTGATCACTTCAAAGAGAAACCCCACACACATTAGCAGTCATTCTGTTCCTCCCATCCCTGCAGCCCCTGGAAACCTCTAATCAACTTTCTTTCTTCTTTTAATTTTATTTCATTGTAGTAAGAACGCTTAACATGACATCTACCCTCTTGACAAAAATTTTTTTAAGTAGACTCCATGCCCAGCGTGGAGCTCAATGTGGGGCTTGAACTCACGACTCTGAGATCAAGAGTTGGACACTTAACTGACTGAGACATCTAGGCACCGCCCCCCCGCCCGGTTGACAAATTTTTAAATGTATAGTGTATTACTACTGACTAAAGGTACAATGTTGTGTAACACATCTCCAGAACTCATTCATCTTGCTGAACTGAAACTTTATGCCTGTTGATGAGGAACTTCCCATTTCCACTCCCCCAGCCCCTGGCTACCACCATTCTACTCTGTGCCCTCATGAGTTCAACTATGTTAGATTACCCATATAAATGAGATCATACTAGTGCCTAGGTGACTCAGTCGGTTAAGCATCTGACTTCGGTTCAGGTCATGATCTTATGGCTCATGAGTTCGAGCGCCGTGCTGGGGTCTGTGCTGACAGCTTGGAGCCTGGGGCCTGCTTCTGATTCTGTGTTCCCATTTGGGTCTGCACTGACAGCTCAGAGGCTGGAGCCTGCCTCAGATTCTGTGTCACTGTCTCTCTTTGCTGCTTCTGCACTCATGATCTCTCTCTCAAAAATAACTAAACATCAAAAAAATATATTAAAAAAATGAGATCATGTAATACTTGGCTTTCTGTATCTGGCGTATTTCACTTAGCCTAATGTCTCCAAGTGTATATGTGTTGTTGCAAATGACAGGATTTCTTTTTTTTAAAGGTGAATATTATTCTGTGTGTGTGCGTGTGGGTGCACGTGTGACATTTTCTTTATCCAGTCATCTCTAGATGGACACTTGTATTATTTCCATACCTTGACTCTTGTGAATAAAGTTCTAATGAACACGTGAATGTGGATATCTCTTTGAGATCGTGATTTTAGCTCCTTGGGATATACGCACACAAGTGAGATTGCCTGATCATACGGTAGTTCTATTTTTAATTTGTGAGGAAACTGCATACTGTTTTCCATAGTGACTGTACCAATTTACATTCTCATCCACAGTGTACCAGGGTGCCCTTTTCTCCATGCCCTTGGTGACACTTGTTATCTCTTGATTTCTGATAATAGCTACCCTGACAATTGTGAAGTGACATCTCATTGGGGTTTTGCTTTCCATTTCTCTGATGATGACTGATGTTGTACACCTTTTCATATATCTATAGGCCTAAATGTCTTCTTCTGAGAAATGTCTATCTGCGTCCTTAGCCTATTTTTTAATCAGGTTATTTGTTTGTTTGCTATTGAGTTATAGAAATTGTTTTATTTATTTATTTATTTTTAAGGTAGGCCCTATGCTCATTGTGGGGCTTGAACTCAAGACCCAGAGATCAAGAGTCATATGTTCTACTGACTGAGCCAGCTGGACACCCCATGAATTATAGCAATTCTTTGTATATTTTGGAGATTAACTCCTTATCAAATATATGGTTTGCAGGCTGTCTTTTCATTCTGTTGATTATTTCTCTTGTTGTGAGAAACTTTTTATACGATGCAGTCCCGTGTGTTTATTTTTGTTTCTGATGCTTCTGGTGTCACATCCACAGAATCGTTGCCAATATCAATCTCAGGATGTTTTCCCGTTATGTTTTCTTCTAGGAGTTTTTGAGTTTCAGCTCTTGCATTTAAGTCCTGAATCAGTTTCAGTCGATTTTTATTTTTGAGTCAGTGTAATCGAAGGGTCAATTTCATTCTTCTGCATGTGAGTTTTCAGTTTTCCCAACACTGTTCATAGATGAGATTATCCTTTCCTCACTGTGTATTTGTTTCACTCTTGTTGAAGATCAGTCGATGGTATATGTGTGGATTTGTTTCAGAGCTCCTTATTCCGTTCCAGTGGTTTATAGGTCTGCCTTACACCAGTACCATGCTGTTTTGATTACTGTAGTTTTGTATTATATTTTTATATCAAGGCATGTAATGCCTTGGTTTGACTTTCTCAATATTGATTTGGCTATGTGTGTGTGTGTGTGTGTGTGTGTGTGTGTGTGTGTGTAGGGGTTTCCATATGAATTTTAGAATGTTTTTTCTATTTCTGTAAGAGATCCCATTGGCTAGACTAGTGCAGTGAAGACTTTGCTCCCTGCAATATATGCATCTTTTGATGCTACTTCTGATGATGCAGCTTTGGGCTGGTAGCCATTCTTCCCGGCTACCAGGGATGACTGGATCTAGCTGGGTTCTCTCCGATTATTTCTTTTTTTAAAAGGTTTATTTATTGGTTTGTTTATTTGTTTAGTGAGAGAGAGAGCGAGCGAGCAGGGGAAGGGCAGGGCGGGTGGGAAACAGAGAATCCCAAGCAGGCTGTGTAGCTGTCAACACAAGAGCCCAACATGGGGCTCGAAACCACAAACTGTGCGATCATGACATGAACCGAAAGCAAGAGTTTTGGTGGGGTGATGGTGTGTCCTTCACAAAATGCTTCACCAGAGTTTCAGTGAGGGGGAAGGGGACTTACTGCTGGCATTCAGCTGTTGCCACTGTCCAGCATGGATCTTCTGTAGACTGGCATCAGAAATACGGGAACTGCCGAAGTTCACCGCCTGTCAAATGCACTCAGAATCCTTCTTCTACCCCAGGGAGCCAGCGGAGCCACAAGGCGGAGCAGCAGGACACGGGTGTAATTCCTAGCTCCAATGCCATTGCCTCCCACCATTGGGGAGGCCATGATCAAGTTTCCATAGGTTTTTTTTTTAATGTTTATTTATTCTTGAGAGATAGAGACAGAACATGAGCAGGGAGGGATAGAGAGAGGGGCAGACACAGAATCTGAAGCAGGCTCCAGGCTCCGAGCTGTCAGCAACACAGAGCCTGTCTTGGGGCTCAAACTCACAAACCGCGAGATCATGACCTGAGCTGAAGTCGGACGCCCAACGGACTGAGCCACTCAGGCGCCCCTCCATAGATTTTGTTGATGAAACGCTTCTCGGTTTGTTGTAAGATCTCTCCTCAATCTCCAGAGACTTGGAATGATTGGCTTTGCTAATTTTGACTAGCACAATAAATGTCACTCTTGGTGAACTTTCCCCGCAGCCCCTCCTAATGGTACTATTCTTAAAGTCCTGCCTCTCCTTATCAGTGGTTTTGCAGTGAGCATAAGTTTTCCTCATTGACTTGTGGTGTATGTATACCTTGTCAGGCATTGCTCCACTGTGATGGGGGGGGGCATCCTATAACAGCTAGATGAAAATTGGGGCACAGGCATCCCAGTGCCTTGCAGGGGGCCAGGGAATTGCCTTGAGGCAGTGAACTCCTCAGACTTGTCTTACTTGGAAATCGGAGATTCTAGCAAGGAGTACCTAGAAGAGTTAGAATAGTAAGCACAACTCTGATGGTCTCTAGGTCTGAAATCATGAGTCAGAGCAATACGGAGCAATGCGGCTTGAAGTGAGTGGGCAGCGAGGCAAGGAGGTCTGAGTTCCATGCTGACCTCCCTCCTCTGAGTGACGCCTTTTTCTTAGACATGCTGATAGAATTCTCTCCATAGGAGAAAACGTGAAACAACCATAAGAAAAGCACTGCTTTAAGAAAGAAAGAAAGAAAGAAAGAAAGAAAGAAAGAAAGAAAGGAGAGAAGGAAGAAAGGAGAGAAGGAAGGAAGGAAGGAAGGAAGGAAGGAAGGAAGAAGGAAGGAAAGAAAGAAGGAAAGAAAGAAAGAAAGAAAGAAAGAAAGAAAGAAAGAAAGAAAGAAAGAAAGAAAGAAAGAAAGAAAAACATTGAATTGGGATGGGATCTTTAGGAAACTAACTGTCAGATGTCACTTTATTAAAAAAAAATACCTGCATAGGATGAAAAGAGTTGTGCGGTGGCTGTAATGTATATAACTGAGAATAAATTATCAAATTTATTAGCTCTGGAGGAATTATTTTCCTTGCAAATGAGGCGCTTAATAAAAAAATGAGTACAATGTAAAGGAAAGAAAATGCGTTCATGCTGAAACGATTTTTCTTTAGCTTTCAATCTTGCTGACAAGCATTAGATGTCTTGGTTGGAGAAAAACTCGTCAGTTCCCATGTTAAATGCTCATGTCATGTAACTCCTTAATATCGCAGCGTTAGAAAAAGTACCGTTGTTTCCAAAGTCTGTGGGTTTTTTGCTTTGCCCTGTTTTCGTGACCCTCAAGGTACTGACGATGCATGACACTAATGAAGTGCATCCAGTGTGTGGGTGTGTTCTACATCGGGACAGGAGAGTGCATGGTGGAGAAAGAACTATATAATTCCCAGGATGTCAGGGAGGAGGACTGTGACACACAGCTGTCCCAACCCCCAAACCATGGAGGAAAGGGACAAAGGCACAGATGCTGTAGTAGAAACTGATATTGAAAGAGCGCTAGCTTTGGAATCAAACAGGAGTTGATCAAAATCTGGGTTGGAGCCTTTGTGTCATAATGTCTTAATCTGTATAAGGAGAATCAGTACCCACCACACAGGGCTATTGTGATGATTACACTGGGAAATGTACATATAATGCCTAGTGGGGTCTTGTCTCCAAAATGCCCACCATCCATTCATTCCCTCCTTGTCAATGGGGAGTTGCTTCAGGACTGCCGTGACTACTCGCCTGGCAAACTTCACAGTTGTGATGCTGTGCCAATTGCAGGAGTAACTTTTATGGGGACTGGAAATCCCTGCTTCCTTTGTCTTGCACACTGTCATTTGGAATTCCGCCTCTCGGAAGCCAGACACCATGCAATAAGAAGCCCATGCAATGGTGTGCTGGAAAACGGTTAACACCCTGCTCTGCCCATAAAGGTATTTTTGTAGCATTTGCCGATTTCCTTGATGTAATAGTCTCCGACAGCTGAATATAAACAACAACATGCAATTACTGACATCAAAGTTGATAAGAGATGCACAGATACAGTAGATAAAAATAAATACCAAAGCACAGATTATTAAGATGTAGGAAAGTAATTGGGAAGTGATGAGTTTGGAGTATCACCACTGTTTTCAATATGATTAATTTAATTAAAAGTTTCTGTAGCTTAATTGTTAGCAATGGCTGTGTTTAACCAGCTCACAAAACTCCTGCAAATGTAACAGTTAGTTCTGACAAGTTTATACCAGCTGGATACAGCAATACCACTGAGCCTCAGCCACTGGGAGAGGCTATGTGTTGGGAACAGCCTCAACAGATCTACAAAGGACAACAGCCCCAACTGACCAGTCCATGGTCATCTGCCAGCCATATGACTGAGCTGTCTTGGACTTCCAGCCCTGTCCAGTCTCCGGGTTCCTCTGGTTCTAGCTGCCATCTCATAGCAACTGCATGAGAGACCCTAAATGACACTGGCCAACACACAGACCATGAGGGATAATACGGAACTGTTTTAAGGCGTTCCATTCGGGGGCGGTATGTTCCGTAGTTGCAGACAACTACAGTATCGGCTCATAGAAATTGCTCAATAAATAACAAGTATTACGACTGTTTGGATTGCTGCAATCCCTGGCACATTCATTGTGACTATTTCAAGCAATGGGGGATCTATTCATTTTACAACTAAGAAGGGAGGATTCCTTCCACTGCTTTCGCTCGAGGACTTAGCGTTTGTATGCAGAGTGTGATGGGTCCTGGATTTGACTCAAAATCCAGATGACTCTAGGTGAAACGCCTGTGCTTACTTTCCTCAATATAGTCAGTCTCCCTTGGCCAGTTGTTTACCTTCCTTCGGCAACAGCAGGGACTTCATGGAGTGAAGTCACCCCACTGAGGCCCAAAGAAGGCCTCCGGGTAGGTGGCTCTGGCCATCCCATTCACAACAAAACCTCAACATTTACTGAGAGCAATAGAAAGGTCTGTGAATGAGCATGTCATATTTTCCCTCCATCTCAGTCTTATTGTTTCCTCAAGTTTCTTTAACAGACCGGAAGATAGATGTGACAAGGACAAAATATTAATTTACAAGTAATTACAACCTTGTTCAACCTCCCCTTTCCTTCCACCTCCTCGAGGAAAAGTCTCTTTGCCAACCCAGTTCCTATGTAGGGCATTGTTGGGCAGATTGAAGTAATGGTGAAGGGGGGGAAATTGAGAAAATTTCGGTTAAGATTGCTTAATTTACATTGACAAGGACAGTTGTTTGCAGAGAGAGAGAGGGAAAAAGAGAGAGAGAGAGATGGAGAGGATGGTGTTTATGCTAATTTATTGTGTCTTCCCAAACAGACTTGCTTATTTGTAATATAACCTGGGTTAAGTGTGTTGAGTGCAATCTCTCTCTGGACCTCTCGACAATTGTATTTTTCGATTATTTTCCATTATATTTTGGTTACTGGACTGAAATGGGAGTGCTTTAAGCTAGCAGGGCACCACAAGGAGCTCAGTTTTGTAGGGGTTATATTGAGCTAAAATCTAATTTGTGTTGTATTTGTCTAACAAATACTCGCCTTATGGTTATGACAAACAGAGTTCTTTGGTTTTTAGAGACGCCTACTGAAGTATTTATGGATGCTATAATATTGCTGGGATTTGCTTTAAAATAATCTGGGGTTGGTGAAGGTGGGTGAGCGTGTAGATAAAATAAGATTAGCTCTTCATTGACACTTGTTGAAGCTAGGTGATTCATGAGGTACATGGGGAGTCATTATACTATTCTTTCTACTTTTGTGCGTGTTTGAAAATTTCCATAATAAAAAGTGAAGAAGAAAATGGGCGAGTTAATATCTATTGTTCTTACTCTCTAAAGAAAATCTAAATTAGGTTGCTCTTTGTTATATATTGGTCCCTATTTGCCTCTTTCCTGGGGTTGCTGGTTCTGGACAGAAAAATATCATTGCCCTCTTTGATTATGAAAACACAGATTGAGAATGTTTGCTGATATCTTAGTACAGGTGGGAGCTGCTTAACTCAATCCAATACTCAAAGTCTTAACTTAATTAGAATCTAATTGCAAGATAATCGTCAGCGCCAAAAAGGACTCCCTGGTGTATTTTAGAAAGAGTTTAATGAATAAAAACTTGACTTACGTGCTACTTTCTGGGTCTTTGCCTCTTGTAGAAATTGAGGTCCAGCATTTTTTTCCTGTAAATTTTTCTGCCTTGGTATATATTTCTATTTCAGTGCCTTGACTTAAAAAATGTTTATTTATTTATATTGAGAGAGAGGAAGTACAAGACTGCACACATGAGCGGGGAAGGGGCAGAGAGTGAGGGAGACAGAAAATCTGATGCCGGCTCCACGGTGTCAGCACAGAGCCTGACTTGGGGCTTGAACTCACGAACTGTTAGATTATGACCTGAGCTGAAATCGAGGGTTGGACACTTAATTGAGCCACCCACGTGTCTTCACTGTCCTTAATTTTTAAAGGGATGGAAGCAGACTGGCATTTCCCCAAACTAAGTCATGCAGGTTTTACATTTCCATTTTCTATTTTATTTTCTTTTATTTTGAATTTTCTTTCCCCAGAGAATGCAGGTGATGTTGCAGAGCACATTTTAAATTTAATAAGTGAATCTCCATCTCTGGATGAAAACGAAACAAAGATTATTGTTTCTAAAGTATCTGATATTTCACAATGTCATGAGATTAGTATGAATCTAACCCAGATTATATTACAAATAATCAGTGCTGTTTTGAGAAAGCAAAACAATTCAGCGTCTGATCTGCATGAAGTGACAAATGAGTAAGTACTAATACTCTGGCAAAATGATTTAAAATATTTATTATTCATTCCTTTGTATGCAGTTATCACCAGTTTTTAAGGTCAAGTAGCTATGCATCAAAAGTTGCATTTGTGTGACGCAATGGGGGCATCCCACTCACATCCCGACTGTGAAGGAATGTGTTACAAATTCTAACTCGATGTGAATCACAGCGGCTTTTCAAATAAATAGCTACCCCAAACCAAACCTCTAATCTATTTTCCCAGCCCTGGTGCTTCCCCAATTTCTATGAGATCCATCCATCCAGTGCTCAAGCAAAAAGCTTGGGAATAATACTTGTTACTTCCCTCTACCTTATGGCCAATCAGTAACCAAGTCTTGTAGGAGGCACCGTATGCGACGTTTTTAATTCCCAAAATATTCCTGCCAGTGTTTTTATTTGGTAATTCCTAAACAATATAAAAAACAGTGATTAAAACTGAAGGAGAGGTCTTACATTGAGGACATCTTGAAAGGAGAATGCGTTTTATACTAAAGAGGTAGTGATGTTCTTATCTACCTGTGGTTCGTTGCAGAATTCTGAGGATAATTGAGCGTGCTGGTCACAAGATGGAGTTTTTGGGGAGGACAGCAAATCTGACCGCAGCCACGTTGGCTTTGGCTGTCCTGCGCGTGGACCATACATTTGAAGGTATGGCCTTCAGCGTTCGCTCCTATGAAGAAGGTACAGACCCTCAGGTGAGTACAGTTTGGAGAACTGAGAGCCAATCAGACAAGCACTGTTCCAAGTCTTCATTCATTTACTCCTTGGGAGGGAGAGGGGATACTTTCGAAAGGTCTTAGTCTTCAGAAGACCTTATGGAAGCAAAAATATCCCAGGGAAGATTCATATAGAACCCTTAGTAGATGAACGCCTGGGTTGGAAGGGTGTCCATGAGATGTGCAATGACACTGTCTTTGGCCCCGTGACCCTACATCATCTCACATGCTATTTTATGATTAGCTACTATTTATGGAGTACTTATATGTAGGGGCACTATGCTACTGTCTGTACAGATAAGGAAACAGAGCAGTTAAGTAACTTGCCCAGGGACACACAGCCTAATGGTCAAGCCAGGATTCAAACTGATGTCTGTTTGGCTTTAAACTCTGGGCCCTTTTGGGGAACCTGGGTGGTTCAGTCAGTTAAGCGTCTGACTTCTGCTCAGGTAATGATCTTGCAGTTCGTGAGTTCAAGCTCCGTGTCAGGCTCTGTGCTGACAGCTTGAACCTGGAACCTGCTTCAGATTCTGTGTATCCCTCTCTCTATGCCCCTCCCCTACTTACACTCTGTCTCTCTCTCTCTCTCTCTCTCTCTCTCTCTCTCTCTGTCTCTCTTTCTCTCTCAAAAAAATACATAAACATTTAAAAAATTAAAGTCAGGGCCTTTCCCACCACACCACATCATCTCAGGCCACAGACTGCCAACCCTTGCTCAAAACAATTTGGGAGGGCACCATTTTGTTTAAATATACAGGTTAAAATTTTATAAAATTTACATATGGTGAGATGCACAAATTCTAAGTATACATTCTCTGAATTCTAACAGATGTGTGCATCTGTGTAACTCCAAATCCCTATCTAGATATTCACTGCTGTCGTCCCTGAAATTCCTCTCCTGCCCCTCCCCAGTCAATCCCTGGAGCTACTGCCTCCAATGGAAGCTACTGTTCTGATAGTTTTCTACCATAGTTTTGCCTGTTCTAGGACTCAATATCAATGGAATCATATAATATGTACTCTCTTGTATAAGACTTCTTTCATGTAGTATTCTTTTTTATTGCTGAATAATATTCCGTTGTATGTATATACCAAAGATTGTCTATTCTCCTATTGATGGACATTGGAATTGCTTCCAGTTTTGGGCTATTAAGAACAATAAATACTGCATTGAACATTCATGTAAAAGTCTTTGTGTGGATATATGTTTTCATATATCTCGAGTGAATACCTAGGAATGGTAAATTTAAATTTGTAAGAACCTTTCATGCTGTTTCCTAAGTGGATTGTGGACTGATTTTTCATTTTTTAAAAAATTGAACAATAGTTGATATACAATGTCACACTAGTTTGATTTTTCAATTTTGTATTGATCATTTGGGTATCTTCTTTGGTGATGTATCTGTTAAAATCGTTTGCCCATTTTTAAATTGGGTTGTCTGTCTCCTTATTGAGTGGTAAGTATTTTTTCTATATTCTGGATACAAGGCATTTATCAGATATATATTTTGCAAATGTTTTCTCTGTGGCTCGCCTCTTTATTTCCTCAGTGGTGTCTTTTGATGAGCGTAAGTTTTAACGTTTATGAGGTATGATTTATCAGTTTCTATTTCTTTTATGAACAACAACCTGTGACTTGTCTAAGAAATCTTTGCCTACCAGCAGGTCTGGAAGATGTTCTCCTATGCTCTTCTTTGAAGAGATCTATGGTTTTAGCTTTAATGGTTAGGACTATAAACCTAACTGAATTAAATTTTGTGTATGGTGTGAGAAGGTGTGGTGTAGTGTATGGTTCGGGGGTCATTTTGGTCCATATAGATGCCCAGTTATTCTAACACCATCTATTGAAGACTTTTCTTCACCCATTGGCTTGCTTTGGCATCTTTGACCAAAAAAAAAAAATCAAATACTCATGCCAGTGTGGGTCTATATCTAAGCTTTCTATTCTATTCCTTTAAAAATTTTTTAGATTATTATGCTGTTATCACACTCTCTTGATTCTTGGAGTCTTGAAATCAGGTAGTGTGAGTCCTTCAACCTTGTTCTTTTTCAAGATAGCTTTGGTTATTCTAGGCCTTTCTTGTGTCCATATGAATTTTCGAAAGTGCTTATCAATTTGTACAAAAGCAATAACAACAACCAAAAAAAAACATGTTGAGACTGACTGAGATTGACTTGAAGCTGTTCATCAACTTTGGGAGAATTGATTTCTTAATAATATTGAGCCTTCCCTCCACAATGTTTTGTAGTTTATTTATTATTTAAAGTTTTTATTTTCATTCCAGTTAGTTAACATACGTTGTTATATTAGATTCAGGTGTATAATATAGTGATTCAACACTTTCATACAGTACCTGGTGCTCATCACAAGTGTACTCCTAGATGATAAATAGAGATAGACACAGAATATCAACTTTGTTTTTATATACTTCAACAAATAAATAGAAAGTTAAATTAGAAACTTCCACGTGCAACAGCACCAGAAAACATAAAATATTTAGGACTAAATTTATGCTTTGTAGTTTTAAGCAGAGTAGTATCACAATGTTTTGTGGTTTTTTGTTTTGTTTTGTTTTAAGTAGGCTTCGTATTCAGCGCAGAGCCCAACATGGGGCTTGAAATCCTGACCCTGAGATCAAGACCTGATCTGAGATCAAGAGTCAGATGCTTAATCAATTGAGCCCCCTAGGTGTCCCCCCTCCTTTTTTTTTTTGCAATGTTTTGTAGTTTTTTAAAGACACTTTTTTTTATTTTATTTTATTTTAGAAAGAGAAAGTGCAGGTAAAGGAAGGGGCAGAAGAAGAGAGAGAAGGAGAGAGAGAGAGACACACAGAGAGAGAGAGAGAGAGAGAGAGAGAGAGAGAGAGAGAGAATTTTAAGCAGGCTCCACGTTCAGCACAAAGCTTGATGTGGGCCTTGATCCCACAACCCTGGGATCATGACCTGAGAGGAAATCAAGAGTTGGATGCTCAATCAACTGAGCCACCCAGGCACCCCAGTGTTTTGTAGTTTTAAGTGGAGTAGTTTCATGTCTTTTGTTAGATATATTCCTAAATATTTTATGCTTTCTGATGCTGTTGTAAATAGAATTTTTAAAAATTTAATTTGCCAATTATTTGCTGCAACTATACAAAAATAAAGCTGATCCTCTCTGTATCTATCCATCTACATCTAGTTGTGTATCCTATGAACTTGCTAAACTCACCTGTTAGTCGTAACAGTTGTTTTAGAGATTCCCTTTTTTACAAGTATTTGTGGGTTTTTTTAAAGTTTGTTTATTTATTTTGAGAGAGAGAGAGAGAGAGTGCAAGTTGGGGAGAGGCAGAGAAAGAGGATCTGAAGTGGGCTCTGTGCTGACAGTAGAGAGCCCGATGTGGGACTTGAACGCATGAATTGTGAGATCATGACCTGAGCCAGAGTCAGACGCTTAACCATCCAAGCCACCCAGGTGCCCATTACAGAGATTCCTTAGGACATTCTTTGTAATGCCTTCTGGCAATAGAGACAGTTTAATGTTTCCCATATTGATTTTTATGCCTTTTATTCCTTTCTTTTAGCCTTCTTTCGATATTAGTGCTTCCAATAAAATATTGAATTGAAGTGGTTAAATTGACATCCTTGTCTTGTTCTTGATATGAGAAGAAATGTGTTCACTATTTTACCATTACTCTGATGTTAGCCATGTTTTTGCTTTGTTTTGTTTTTAGATCCCTTTTATTTATTTTATTTTGTATTTTTTGTAACATTTATTTATTATTGAGAGACAGAGAGAGATGGAGTATGAGCATGAAAGGCGCAGAGAGAGGGGGAGACACACAATCCGAAGCAGGCTCCAGGCTCCGAGCTATCTGTCAGCACAGAGCCTGATGCGGGGCTCAAACCCACAAGCAGTGAGACCATGACCTGAGCTGAAGTTGGACGCTCCACCGACTGAGCCACCCAGGCGCCCCTAGATCCCCTTTATTTGACTGAGGAAGTTACCTTCTGTTCCTAGATAGCTGAAAAATTTTATTGTGAATGGTTGTTGAATTCTGTCAAATGTTTTTTCTGTATCTCTTCAAATAATTGTTTGGCTTTTCTCCCTTATTCTTCTAATATGGTAAATTACATTGATTTTAGGATGTTAAGCCGATCTTGTATTCCTGGAAGAAAACCAACTGGTCATGATGTATTATCATTTTTATACACTGCTGCTTTTAACTTGCTTATATTTTAAGTGTTTTTACATTTATGTTCGTGTAGGATGTTGGTCTGGAATTATTTTCTATTTTTTTTTTATTGGGCTTTAGATTAGAGTTGTGCCAACTTTATAAAAGTGAGTTGGAAAATAGTCCCTGTTCTACTTTTGGAAAGCATTTGTAACGTTGCTGTTATTCCTTCATCAAATGCTTAATAGGGTTCACTAGGAAACTCTCTGGGTCTGGAATTTCTTTGTGGGAAGTATTTTGATAGCAAACCCAATGCATTTAGTGGATATAAAGCCATTTAGATGTTCTGATTCATCTTGTGTGTTTTGGTTAGTTATATTTTTCTAAGACTTTATTTCATCTAACTCATCAAGCTTGTTGACAATAGTTGTTCATAATATTTCCTATTTCTTTTTTTAATTTTTTTTCATTTTGTGAGAGAGAGAGAGAGAGAGAGAGAGACAGAGACAGAGAGACAGAGAGGACATGCACGAGCAGAAGAGGGACACAGAGAAGAGATAGAATCCCAAGCAGGCTTTCCACTTTCAGTGCAGAGACCAGTGTGGGGCTGGAGCTCACAAATCATGAGTTGAGCTGAAGTCACGAACTCATAACCTGAGCCGAAGTCAAGAGTTGGATGGTTAATGGACTGAGCCACCCAGGTCCCCCTTTCCTAACTGTTTCTTAATGTCTGTAGGATTTATAGGGATGGTTAGCAATGTTTTTCTATAAAAGGTAGTAAATATTTTGGGCTTTGTAAATCACAGGTGGTCTCTGTCTGGTGAAACTTTTCTTTTTCTCTCCTTTTCTTCCTCCCTTCGACTCTTTCTCTCTCTCTACCCCCCTTTCCTTTCCTTTCTTTTTTGTTCCTTTCCTTTCCTTTCCTTCCTCATATTCTTTTAAAAATGAAACATAAAATCCATTCTTAGTTTGAGATATGTGAAAACAAGCCGTAGGTAGGATTGGCTGCTGAACAATTTGTCAATCTTTTATCTATACTAATAATCCCTGTTTAATTCTTGATAATGTTAATTTCTTGTTTTCTTATTGGTCAGTATAGCTAGAGATTTTTCAATTTTGTTGATCCTTTTTAATAACCAACTTTTGGCTTCATTAATTTTCTTTATTTTGTGTTTTTTATTTTGTTACTATCTGCTCTTATCTTTATTATTTCCTTCCACATACTTGTTTTGTGTTTATTTTGCTCTCCTTTATCTAGTTTCTTAAAGTGGACCATAGGCCATTGATTTTAGGTACTTCTTTTCTAGTAAATCATAAAAAAGCTATCAATATCTCTCTAAGCACTGTTTTAGCTGCAGTCTGCAAATTTTGATATGTTGTATTTTCATGAAGAGACAGTTCAAACTGTTTCCTACTTTCCTCTTTGATTTGTAGATTATTCAGGAGTACATTCTTTAAGTCCCAAATATTTGGGGGAACATCCAACACATATTGTTGTTTTTTTATTTCTTGTTTATTTCATATGGGTCACAGAATGTACTTGAAATAATTTCAATCCACTTAAATTTTTGAGACTTGTTTTACACCCTTGAAACAGTTGGTGTGTTCTAGTTGTTGGATATGTTGTACTATAAATATCAGTTTGATCTCAAGGTGGTCGATAATGTTCAGGTCATCTGTGTTGTTACTGATTCGCTTACTAGTTGTTTTCTAGTGTGGAGGGGTGTTAAAATCTCTGACTCTAATTGTGAAATTGTTTATTTCTCCTTTTAGCTGTGTCAAATTTTGCCTTACTTCTTTTGGGTCTCTGTTATAATATGACATAAATAGAATATACATTTATGTTGTTATGTCTTCCCCATAATGACTCTAATCTTAACCTATTTATCATTGTGAAATAGTTTTCTTTGCTTCTGGTAATATTCTTTGTGTTGTGGTCTATTTTATCTGATTTTAATATAGTTATTGAAGCTTTTTCATGCTTACTATTCTATATACCTTTGTTTTTACACCCTCTTACTTTCTATTTCTTCATATTTGAAGTGCACTTCAAAAAAAATAAAGTGTGTTTCTTGTTGATAGCATACAGCTTTCCATCCTGAAAATATCTGCCTTTTAATTGGAGTGTGTAGTCCTTTAACATTTGATGTAATGTTTGATCTGGTTGGATCTGGGATTACCATTTTTATTTTATTTTCTATCCGTCCCTTTGGTTTTTGATCCTCTTTTCCTGATGCCTTTTGGTTAATTTTAATATATGTTACAATTGAATTTTATTTTTTTACTGACTAGTTGTATCTATTTGCATTATTTTTGTGATGGTTACTCTAGAAATTACAATATGCATCCTAATACTTTGCAGTCTACTAAGAAGCAATATTGTACCACTTCATTTAAAACACTTTGACCATACGTATCCATTTACACTTCTGTCTTTCATGTTATAGTCATCAAATATATTATATCTAAGAAGATAGACATTCTACAAGACGATGTTATAATTATGTTGTATGTATGGTATAATTATGTTGCTTTAAAGAGTCTTATGAAATAGAGAGAAAAAATAGCCTTTCATATTTATGTATATATTTATAATTTTTAATGCTCTCTTCATCCTTACCTGAAGGTCAGAGGTCCATTTGGTAACATTCCCCTTCAACTTGAAGAAATTTACTTAGCTTTTCTTGTAGTATAGGTCTGATGGTGATGAATTTTCTTGGTTTTAATGTATCTGAAAATGTCTTTATTTTGCCTTTATTCTTAAAGGATACTTTTGTTTACTATAGAATTCTGGATTCCCTTGGCAGCATTTTCTACCTAGCACTTTAAACATAGTCTACTCTCTTCTGTACTCCATATTTTCTGATCAGAAGTCAGTAATTATTTGAATTTTTGTCTCTCTGTATGTATTGTATAAAAGGTCATTTTTCTCTGGTTACTTTCAACATTTTCTTTCTTTCTTTCTTTCTTTCTTTCTTTCTTTCTTTCTTTCTTTCTTTCTTTCTTTCTTTCTTTCTTTTTTTGCAGTTTGGTATTATGTGTGTAAGTGTGTCTTTCTTTGCATTTATCCTGCTTGGGTTTGATGAGATTCATGAATCTGTAAATTTATGTCTTCTATCAAACTTGGGAAAATTTCCATCATTATCTCTTTAAATCTTGCTTCTTCGCCATTCTCTCTCTCCTCTTCTTTTGGGACTCCAATTACATGTATGTAGGATTTTTGGATGTCGCCAAACAGGTACCTGAGGCTGAGTTCATGTTTTTAATCATTTTACTATTTATTTTTCTGGTAGTATAAGTTCTGATTTCTCTTCAAGTCCAGTGACTTCTATCATCTTCCTGTTACTCTTAAACTCAGCCAGTGCAATTAAAACATTTTTGATATTGTATTTTTGGTTTTAGAATTTCCATTCTGTCCATTTTTATGCTTGTTTCTCTGCTTTTATTTCCTCTTTTTGCATTAATTGCAAGTATATTTTCTTTTAAATGCCTGAGCATAATTATATTAAGTGCTTAAAAATCCTTGTCTCCTGATTCTCAACATCTGCATCATCTCTGGGTTGATCTCCATTGGTTGTCTTTTCACTTAAAAATGGGTGATATTTGGGACACCTGGGTGTCTCTGTCATTTAAGGATCTGGCACTTAATATCAGCTTAGGTCTTGACCTCAGAATCATGAGTTTAAGCCCCATGTTGGACTCCCCACTCAGTGTGGAACCTACTTAAAAAAAAAGAAAGAAAGAAAGAAAAATGGGTCACATTCATTCTTCCTTCACACGGGGGATGATTTTGGATTATGTCCTGGATACTGTGACTGTTACATAGTGGACATTCTGGGTTCTTCTCTATGCTTCAGTAGTCTTCGTTGGAGTCTGTCCTGGACATTAGTGGTTCAGAGACCAGACAGAGGTTATACTCAGAATTTTGGCTCCTCCTCTCTAGCTTTCTCCTTTCCATGATTCACCCCACCCCCACCCCGCCCTTCCAGTGACAGACTGTGGTTACCCCAGGACTTTGTTTTACGATTCTTCATGCCACTCTGACTGCAAGTTTTCTATCAGAATTTTGAGTGTTCTTCAAAGCAGTGGTCTCACCTTGCCGTCAGGTGAAGAGCTGTAAAAACAGGCAACTCGCTTTGTAATGTTACTTTTTTCTGAGTGTCTACTCTTGTCCAGGACCTGCCTGCTTTTGGGTATTTTCCAGTGCTTTCTCGTCATCGTGGTTATTTTGTATAGCTATCTGCAGGGGCGGGGGGGTCGAGTCCATTCCGAGCCACTCAGCTATGCTGTAGGCAGATGTTGACTTCCCCATTGTATGTATTTTGGCTACATATGGGGCTTTCTTTTAGAGACTTTGGTGGAGAAAGAAATCCACCAACCTCAATTGCATGCTTGGTACCAAACTGCTCACACGGTGAAGCTAAATCATGACTTCTCTATGGTACTTCATTGTCAGAGCAGAGTTTCTTTGTGCTGGGAGAAGAACCATATGGCTTTGGGGTTCACAAATAATTTTTCAAAACATTATAAACTCTCATTTCCCCAGGATACAGCTAGCTGGATAATAGTTCCTTGACAGGCAGCATAGATAATAGGGAAAATGTAGGCCCAAATGGCAAATATCTTCATTCAATTACATCCTAGCTGTGTGACCCTAGACAAGTCATTTAACCTCTCTGAGCCTCCATTTCCTGGTATCATAATATGACATATGTTTCAGAGCTGGTGAAGGGATTAAATAAGCAAATTCATATAAGGGTGCCCATATGCCCTGTTTTACCTGGGATTGTCCAGGTTTACAAATTATGGTCCCAGTTTATTGGTAAAGCCCTTTTTCACTCTCAAAAATGGTCTAGTAGTTGTAAACTACTATTACCAAATCAAATGAGCAAATTCTTCTAACAGTGAGCCTCTAGCACAATTCCTAAGGCCTAATGCCTGACTTCCCTGCCTTACTTTTCAACAAAAGCATTGCCCAGTGAAACATGGAGCAAGTGCCTAATGCTACTATTGTGTTAGTTTTTTGTTCTGTTTTTTTTTTTCCCCTCTCTCAGAACCGTATGGGCAAAAGGGGCCAGCTTTCAAAGACTTTCTGATTCTCAGAAATAAATCAGGCAAATCACCTGATTCATCATTCCCCTTTCCACCTCTGTGCATACCCAGGTGGAAGTAGATCAGAAGGAGAGAAAGTCAGAGATAAGTTTGGAAAGAAAAAGTGTGTGTGTGTGCGTGTGTGTGTGTGCACGCACGTGCATGCACCCTGGTCATGTCTTTCCCTGTGATCTGAGAGAGACAGTGTGTGTGTGCGTGCATGCACACGCACACACACGTGCTCATGTATGTCCATAAAAGGATAGCTTGTGGAAGTCATTCCCACCCTTCAGCCTTACAGAGTGATGCTCTGGGGTTGTGGCTATGGCAGGGGTGGGAGGTCGGGAGGGCTTCAGGCTGCTGGGTGATGACTCCAGTTTCCATTTCCGGCTTGTCTTGGCAGATTTATCTGAGTGAAGTCCCTCTGGGAAGGATTTTGGCTTCCATATATCTGCCTAAATCACTGAAGGAGAGAATTCCGCTTAGCAACTTACACACCATATTGTTTAACTTTTTTGGCCAAACTTCACTCTTTAAGGTAAGTTCTTCTCTCTGGTAACTGTCAAAAGGTGGCGTACCATGACTCACTGTAATTATGAACTCTTTATATTTTCATGATGTTCTGTTTATTTTAGGATATCCTCTCTGATTTGTTCTGTGACTCTCCTGGCATAAGCCATGACCCTCAAAATGAATCCACATCTTCTTTAATGATGTTCCACAGCGTTTAATTTTCACAGCCTCTCAGCTTTAGAAGGAACCTTAAGGATTACATGGTAACCAAGCAGAAGCCTCAAGATGTTTTCCAATCAGAAAAGAACAGCCAGTTCTCCTGCTGAAATGCTGCCCCCTGAATCTCCCCAGGACGCTTGTCTCCAGGCATTTTTTTTGCTCCTTCCCACCCCCTCCACAGAACCTTCTCTGAGGGCTCCTGTTCCACCCGCCATTTAAACAGAGAGGCAGTATGATGTGGTGGTGATGCGCACAGATGCTGGGGCTGGACTGGACAACTTTAAAGCCAGCTTATGCCACAGTCTACCTACGTGACCTTGGGAGGGTTACTCAGCCTCCCTGGGCCTTAGTTTCCTCCTACATAGTACAGGATAATAGTACGTCACTGGGCTGTCGAAGGATCAAAGGAGTTAGTACATATAAGGTGCTTAGAACATTGCCTAACACGTAAGGAGCCCTGTGTGACTGCGTTGCTATTATTATTTGCCTATTTGGGGGCTCAGTCTAATAACCAGTTCATTTGTTTGGCCCACTCCGTCCCATCTCGCTGTTGGGAAGACAGCACCTGGAGCTGGCATGAAATAGTTGATGATCACTATTAACTGTTAGTGTTCACACTTTATGATTTCATTTACTTATGAGATACCTTGAGCCAAAGGGTGCTATGATCTGAATGCTGTGTCCCCCAGAATTCATGCATTCACACCCTAACCCCGAGATGATGGTATTAGGAGGTGGAGCCTTTGGGAGGGGACGACGTCATGAAGCTGCAGCTGTCACAATGGGATCAGTGATCTTATGCAAGAGGCTCCAGAGAGCCTGTTTGACCCTCCCACGATGTGAGGACCAGCAAGAAGATGCCATCTAGTAACCAGAAAGCAAGCCTTCAGCAGAACTTGACCATGTAGGCACCCTGATCTTGGACTTCCAATCTCGACAGCTGTGACAAGTTTCTGGTATTTACAAGCCACTCAGTCTGATATTTTGTTCTAACAGCTTGGACAGACTAAAACAAAGAGGCTAAGTGATTTTGCTCAAGGTCACACAGCTAGGAAGTGGCATAAGTAGTAATCAAATCAAGGCTGTCTGACTCCAACGTTCAAGTATTTAAGAGATCCATACGTTAACAATCAAGTATGTTTTCATTTCCTAGGGAGGCTATCCAAAGGAATGAATTTATAATGGTCAAATATTCCCAGAGTTATTGCAGGGAGATTGTACTGGGCCAAATTAAGTATACCACACACTCATACCACATACCAACTCAAATATAACACATTGTCTTTAGCTACATCTGTAGGGTGTTCTGTCCTCTTGGAATTCTCTAGTGGCACCCCTTTCTTTCCATCTAAATTCTATTTGTTCCTGTGGGTTTAGCTCAAATCCCACCCAGAGAGCCTGCCTGGTGTTCATGAGCCCCTCCTTTCCTCCTCACCCACTGCTTACATTCCTGTCTTACACTTCCACCCAGTTTCTTATCTGGTTTCCTATGTAGAATGTGGCATATGTCGTGGGTCAGACATGTTTTATTTTCATGGATCCCAGCACAGGCCTAGGTACGCAACATGTTTTCAATAGATACATATTTATTTACGTCTTCTTTTTAAGTGGAAAAAAATTGGTTAGACCTGGGACAAAAGAGTTCATGAACAAAAACTTTAATCAAAGTTAAGAATGCGGTTCACAGCACTCTGACCCTTTCGGTAAGCTTGAAATTTCCCTGTATCACTTGACATGCCACTATTTTTGTCTTAATTTCTCTCCTTTCTGTAGAGGGCTGTGTTTGTCTTGTAGAAAAGAAAATATATTTATTTCGCATAGATTTCACACCTAATAAGTAATTTTTATTCACTAATACCTTCCATCGAAGGGGATTAAAGATCTTTGACAAAATTAGCCTACAGACATTATAGTGCCAGATAAAGACTTAGAAGTAGCCTGCCATCACTTTCACACCTGAAAGGGCCCTTGTAACTCAGAGGGTCCCATCTCATTTTACCAATGAGGATATTGAGATTCAAAGAGGGGGAGGGACCTGCTAGAGGTGATACAATGTATTCATCTGATCACACAATTATTATTCAGTCAGCAAATATTTATCAAATTCTCATAAGTAAACAAGACAATAATGCTGTGTGTCTTGTGTGGTGCTGGATGCTGGGGATACAACCATGAGCAAGAGAGGCGTGGTGCCTGCCCTCATGGAACTTACAGTCTGATGGGAGAACAGAAACCTAAGGATTCTAACTTTGAAGGGGATGACCCAAGCCAGGGGCCTGAGCCACTGATTGTTGTGGGGGGGGGGTGTACTTAGAAGAGATGCCGTCTTTAGCTCCCTTTCCCCGAAGTCCCAAATCTCACAGCTTTGCTTTGACGTCACTCCCTCTAACATCTTTTAGGAGAAGGACAGAGCATTAGGCAACTACAATATGACACAGGGGTTCTGGGAGCATAGAAAAGGACACCTACCCTTGCCCGGGAGATCAAGAAAGGCCTAGAGAGGTGTTGGCTGAAACCCGAGGTAGAGTAGAAGCTAGGAGATGAAAGTGGGCAGGGAGAAGGATGAGGGAGTGTTTGGGGCAGAGGGAACAACTTCTCTAAAGGGTTCAGAAGAGAAACAGGTGAAACTTGAGCCTAGAACTGATGAGTGGAAGAGTAAGAAATGATTTAGCTCCTTTTCCCACACGGCCGCCATTTTGTAGGAAGGGAAAATAAAATGCCAGGACAGGTTAATGAAGTCCTGTGTCTCTGTGAGTTTCCCCTCTTTTGGCATTTCCACTCCAGAAACCTGTATGTCTTAGACTAAATTGAGAGGGTTTTTAGATATCACCTGGTCCACTTTTCTGCCTGTTATCAGCATAACAGAGAGGGGAAGACACGTTCAAGAAACAAGAGGGCTTGGGCTAGCACTTGGTCCTTTGACTGTCAGCCAGGGCCTTTGCCGCCATATTGTGCTGTGGATCCTCCTCTACCTCAGGCTACCCCGGGGGAATTCCTCTGTGAAGGGAGCATTGAACCACTAGGCTGGATGTGGATGAACACAGCTGGTCAGGAACACGAAATGAGTAGCTTCCAAGCAGAGCCCCACGCTGTATTCACGATTACCCAGTTCTCAGTGGCTTCAGGGTTCAGAAATAGGAGTATGTGGCATCCTCTGAAAGTGCCCCAGCAGGGTCTCCAAGGGATATGATCTGAGCTCACCTCCTCTAGGCTTTCTTGCCAAGTCCTCAGGGGACTTTCTTCTTGTCCCTCCTGTCTCATACCTGCCCCATCTCTCATCATTTCACATATGGCCCAGAAGAGGCAGTTTCCCAGCTGCCTTGCCTTCCGATGCCGTGGCCTGTGGCACGTTGGACCTGTGAATGAGCAAGCTGCACATCTCAACAGCTACATTCTACTTTATTTCCTTCAAACCAACATTTATTAAGCCTCCCTCCCCTATAATTCCCTAGCTATGTGATCTTTGTCCAAATCCTTGAGCCTCCACTACCCTCAGTTTATCTGAAAAATGCCTATATTGTTTCAGTAAGGATTTAAGATAGCATATATGGAAAGCACTTAACAAAGTAACTGCCTCATTTTGGGTGCAAGACAAAATACTCGCCATGTCAAGCCATGCAAGGGACATGAGGACACAAAATGACTATGCTCTGGCCTCAGAGTTCATGGTCCCTTAGGGAGAAGATGACCCTCCTCAGGAACTTATTTCAAGCTGGATGCTAATCAACATCCTTCCAACCTCTGTGAGGATGAAACAGGGGGCGGCTTATACTAACCCATGATGAATGCATGTGTTGTATGAGGAGGGGCCCCTTAGAAGTAGGTAAGGATGGTTAGGGGTTAGAACTAAGATATGCTGTGAAGTGTCAGGGTTCAGAGAGTTATCAAAGTAAGGAATAGTTTCACTTTGTTGCTAGTGCGGTACTAAGTAGCAGATAACATCAAAGTACTAACAAGGCCAATGCTTTTTGGATAGATATTTGGATGTATGGCTGGGATTAGTGCATTGTTCTGGCTGGGTAAAATTGAGAACTTATGTGAAGACAGGAGATGAGCTAAAGGACCTCTAAAAACTTCTTCTCAGGGGCACCCTGCCTGCTCAGTCAGTAGAGTGGCAACTCTTGGTCTTGGGGTCGTGAGTTCAAGCCCAATGTTGGGTGCAGACTTTACTTAAACAATGAACAAAATCTAAAAAAAATTAAAAATGAAGAAAAATAAAAATTTCCTCTCAGCTTGTAAATCCATATTCTATATGTCTGTACCTAGTGCCATGCATTAGTAATTGTGAGTTGATTAACATGCAAGAAATTGGAAATTCAGGACCTGAACTCTTCCCTTATATGTTTCACTTACAGGCCAAAAATGTCACTAAAGCATTAACCACCTTTGTTGTGAGTGCCAGCATTTCAGATACATCCATTCAAAACTTGGCTGATCCAGTGGTTATTACTCTGCAGCATGTTGGAGGAAACCAGGTAAGGTAACATACCCATTTTCATCTCGGGATACAAAGCCCTCAGAACCCCTCCATGAATTTCTTGTTAAACATAATTGGCTACTTAACAGATGTGATTCTTTTTTTTTTAAACATTTATTTGTTATTGAGAGACACAAACAGAGAATGAGCATAAGAAAGGCAGGGAGATGGGGAGACGCAGAATCTGAGCAGGCTCCAGGCTCTGAGCTGTCAGCACAGAGCCTGACATGGGGCTTGAACCCACAAACCGTGAGAGCATGACCTGAGCCGAAGTCAGACGCCTAACCGACTGAGCCACCCAGGCGCCCCGTAACAGATGTGATTCTAAGACTTAAAGAAGACCGTCTCATTCCAGATTGTAGAGATGTGTTGTAATTGGGGCCTTCTAGAAATAATTCCATAGCTTCCGGGGATAACTAACTAATGGTGTGCTTCTAGCACGATGACAGATTGGCAGAGAGAACTGACTAGGGCAGGTGGATCTTTTAGTTGTCCGTCACACTACATGATATTTAATTCCATTTGTTTTTGAGTGAGGCAAGCAACTTAAAGTAATTGAACATTTTTATCCTTTTGAATTGCCACAGAGAGCATTAAAATATGTATTAATTATCACCAAAGAATTAAAGCCATAGTCATATGGCTTAACATACAGCATATATTACTAAATGATCAAATTTAGCTGTAGTATAAGAATGAACTACTACTCCATTCTTTGAGGTTAATGTATGTCCAGTGTGAAGTCTTAATAGTTTCCTTTATTCCCAATCTAGAAGACCATATGGTACAGCATATTTTTTCACAGGTCTGAATTCTAGAGGGAAAGAAGGAAGAGTGGGAGAAGGAAGTAGTAAAAAACAGATAGCAAATGGACCATGTTAGATGGGTAAGATCACTCCATTCCAGCAGGAGCCCCGGCCCCCCAAGCAGCCACCAATAACCAATTTCTCATTGTCTCTAGTTCCCTGGACACTGTAGGAGCTGGTGAGGCCCCAGGAATGCTCACAAGGCCTAATGAGCATGCAGCTCAACTTTGTATCCATAAGGCTTGATCTCAGCTGTGAGCTCCAAATCCCAAAGTTCCACGTGGAACACTTAGCCCACATCAGACCTGCACTGACCATCCACAGCCTCCTCCTGGGCTGTGGCAAATTCCTATGTTTCCAAATATCGTGTGTGTGTGTGTGTGTGAGTGTGTGTGTACACATGTTTCGTTTTACTGTGACAAAGCATCATCTTTCCTTTCCAGTGAAACAAAAAGAAAATTTAAAAATAAACAGGACGAAAATTGTAATAACAAATGTCAATTCCAAATATGATCTTACAGGTTCTCCTGATTCTCCCATCAAATGGCAGGGCTCAAGTCATCATTAGGAGAGAATTTTATTTTATAAAAGTATCATCTTCAATCGCAAGGATGTCTGTTAAACATCACAAGTGAACATGCCAGAGGACAAGCCATGATGTCAGAATGCCCACATAACCCACCTGGATGTCTCAAACTAACCCTTTGCTGACCTTCTATATTTAAAAAAAATGTTTATTTCTTCATTTTGAGAGAGAGAGAACATGAGCAGGGAAGGGGCAGAGAGAGAGAGGGAGAGAAAGAGAAAGTCCCAAGAAGGCTCTGTGCTGTTGGTGCAGAGCTTGACGTGGGGCTTGATCTCATGAGCCACGAGATCACAATCTCCGCCGAAATCAAGAGTCAGACGCTTAACTGACTGAGCCAGCCAGGCACCCTTGCTGACCTTCTATAACCCCACTTTTTAAAGTTTTTTTTTTTTAAACACGAGAAAGTGGACAGGTACATGTTGGTAAATGCTAACTGTTCATATTCACATAGGAACACTCTTATCTCTGAGCCCAATATACAGAGAAAGGAAGGGGAAAGCTAGAATTATATGTCCTCCTACACAGAGGCCTAGCACCCTCCAGTCTCCAGTGGAGCTAGGGAGGCAGAAAATTTTTCTATTTTCCCACAGAGCATGGTGGTGTTGACTTCATCAAGTCTTTGTTGAGATGGGAAGGGATAAAATTTAATTTGGAACAAAAAGGGCTAGAGATTATTTTCCCACAGTATTATGCTCAAGGGATTTCCCCCCAAAATAAGTTGAGAACCATGATACAAAAGGGGAGAAAAGAGACTTCAAGAAACGGGGCAAATGAGCACAAGAGGAGGGGGGAAAAAGACTGCAACTTTCTTCCAGGGACTGGAGGAAATTTCAGAAGCAAGGTTGGAATCCATCCTTGTTCCATTAGTCAGCTTTTCCTTCTTCCTCCTCCTCTCCTTCCTTCCCTTCATTGTCATCTTCATCTTCCTCAACTTCATCCTCCCCTCCTTCATCAATATCTTCCAGTCCTTCTTCTTTTTCATCATCATCTTCCTCTCCTCCTCCTCCTTCATCATCCATATCGGGAACCAAACAGTGCTGTCACAGATTTGGCCAAATATCATCTTTGATGGCCCCTCCAAACTCATCTGCATCTATGTCAGAATGGTCAGTAAACCAGGTGAAGAAACTTTCTGATTCCTCATGCTGTTGCTTCCTACTGGCTCTATTCTGTGTTTGACTTGAATGTTTTGTCAGATCCTTTCTGAATTTCCATTTGATTTCAGTGGCCTTGGAATATGGATCATCATTCTTGTTCAGATGAAATTCTGTGGAAAGAACTTTATTTTTGAAGTAAGGGTTTTCATCACAGTAAAAATCTAATCTATAACCTGATTTAATATCTTCAAATTCTGTTACTTCAACTCTTGTCAGATAACGCAGCATGTCTTCTGGGGTGCCAGGGTGGCTCAGGCAGGTAAGCATCCAACTCTGATCTCAGCACTGGTCTTGATCTCTGGATTGTGAGTTCAAGCCCCATGCTGGGCATGAGGCCTACTTAAAATTTTTTTTATAAAATAATGTAGGATCTCTTCACCCTCCTCCCCAAGCAGTGCAGACACTGTGGATGGTTGACAGATGCCATTATCCCCCAAATTTAGGATTTTGGTGATCAATTCCAACCTCTTCTGAAACAATGGTTGGCAGAATTTGTTATATTCCTGTTGTACTTTCAAAATCTCCTCACTGGCTTGTTCAGAAGTGTGTCTATTTCATTTTGTACTTCATCAGTTCATCTCCTTGCTGCTCTTTTTCTCCCTCTAGCAACTGTTGAGGGGTTGATGTCTTCTTCAGCTTGGAGGCAGGAGACAGTATCTTTTTCTTCCTTTATGGTGGGAGCAAAGACTGGCTTTGGGAGCTATGCTGTGAGAAAAGTCCATGAAATAAGGGCAGATGCACATCTGGAAGAAGCTCCTATTGCTCCTATTTACCAAGTATTTTAAAGGACACATACCAGACCATCATGCAGTAACATGTTGTTTTCTAACTTGTCAACCCCAAGTCACCGGGGGTTAGTCTTAAAACCAACTTGCAAAGGGTCCAAGTATGTGTGTCTCTATTGTTTGAAAAAACATGGAGAACAGAGCAGTTGTATATGGTTGTCATTGTGTGGTAGATATCACAAGGAAAGGTGTTTACCTCTGATTTGTCTTTTTTCTAGAATTATGATCAAGTTCACTGTGCCTTTTGGGACTTTGCAAGTCACAGTAAGTATTTTCTTTTCTTTTTTTTCTTTATTTTTGAGAGACAGAGAGAGAGGGAAGGGTCAGAGAGCTAGCTGTCAGCACAGAGCCTGACGCAGGGCTCAAACCCACGAACCATGAGATCATGACCTGAGCCGAAGCCAGACACTTAACTGACTGAGCCACTCAGGCGCCCTGACAATATGTATTTTTCTTAGCAAGCTTTGTCTTCAGCTCTCAATGAGACTTTGCCCCTGACCATTTTCCTAGTTGGCAGTTGGATGAGAGGGAGCTGCACTGCCTCACCAGACCCTACAGAGAACTCTGACTGATGAAGATATGACTATGAGTTTTATATCTAGTTAGGGCATGGGAGGTTTAAAAAAAAGCCCTTTCTTTTTGATAAGAGACTTATTTGGGATTAGAAAAATCATGCAGCTCAGGAATAAGGAAAATTGGAAGACCTAGTGCAGAGTAGCATTGAGCTGTTTGAAACAACTTGAGAAATGAACACCTAGCTTTTCATCTGTGATTTTCCATGGAGATTTGCAACATCTACTATTTCTTTTCTCCCCTCATCTCTTCTAGACTGACTGTGTGACCTTGGGCAGTCTATTGGGTCTCTTGGGGCCCCAATCTTTTTATATTTTCATTGAAGGGATAAGACTTCCTGGTTGGTCTCAAAAGGTCCTTCCTGCTTGGCTGGGTATGCCTCATTGGGGACAGTAAGAGGAGTTGGTCATGCGGATTGCAAAAGGGGCTCCTCTTAGGCTTGCCCTCTGCATTGGAATCACCAGGGATATCACCAAATCTCCAAGTATTCCCACCCAGAATCCATTTTCCTGGAATTCCAGGAATGACAATGTGCCCCTCTGCCTAGGAACTTTTCCCTTGAAATTCCGGGAGAAAAAGGATGTCCTCCTCCCATTTGACTCCTCGGGATGTAGGACTACCAATCTTTTCCTACCACAGAGATGGCATGTCCTTTCCTGGTCTTCTCCAAGTCTCCCACGATAAGATTCTTGTAAAATGATGAACCTTGACCCCAACAGCCTCAGTAAGTTAGTCTGCATGCTCATTAGTGCCAGTTGCCAGACTTCTCCAAGGTCACCCTTTGCCCCCCACCCTCTGTCCATGGATCCAGAACCTCTAGAATCTATGGAGTTATTCTGGATAGACACATTTTAATGACCCTTAGCTGCCTATTTTATGATAATCTCTTGGGTCTAGTGCTACACTGGAGGTCTTACTCTAGATCTGGTCTAGTATCTGAGACCTACAGGTTATGGAGGTGTGAGGGTTGGTTAAAACCCTACATGAGCTTAGTAGTGAGAAACTAGGGAAGTGCCAAGTAAACCAGAGCTCTCTAATTGGCCCTAAGGAGCGACAGACCATGATCTGGCTTGAACTGATTGTTTGAGATGTCTATTCTGGGGCCACCGAACAGACCAAAATGTCAGCCTATATTCCATAGCTCATGTCCTTCAGAACTTTCTAGATCTACCTATTTCCTATTTGTGTTACTTAAGAAAACAGTTCTTACTCTGTCACTACAGCATGGTGGCAGGACTGTTGTTCATGATTAGAGCTTGTCCTAATCTCGAGCAGTAATCTGTAGAAGTTTCTGCGCCAGAACAGTAAGTGAGAGCCAAAGAGGGTATGCCACGCATGAAGTTCCTAAAAAGTCAACTTCACCTATTACACTTAATTTAATTTCAATGTTCAACTATACGTCTATCTTATTCTCTTAACAAAGAATACTAATTATAACACATTCTCGGAAGGTGCCTATAATGAAAAGTTAAACATTTCTGAGAAAAAAAAATTGCTTTGAAATTCCCTTCTGTCTCCTGCAGATGGGCAAGGTGGATGGAATTCGTCAGGCTGCAAAGTAAAGGAAACAAACGTAAATCACACAATCTGTCAGTGTGACCACCTCACCCATTTTGGAGTCTTAATGGTGAGTTGTCTCTTAATCACTCTTTGATAGAATTTGGACAACTTTTATTAGATTACAGACCAGAAATATGAGTGGAAACTGTGACAGAAAAGTGGCATGCAAGTGGGAAAAAGCCCCCTCTTTGTCCACCCAAAGTAAAGCAGATTGAAACAAACATTTATTTCTTCTCCTTGTAAAAGTAATAAATGTCTGCTTCTCAAAATTCAAACATGACAGGAAAGGTCCCTGTAATCCCCCTCCCAGGAAAGCACCACATTTTCTTTTTTTTTATATAATAGTTTATTGTCAAATTGGTTTCCATATAACACCCAGTGCTTCTCCCCACAAGTGCCCCCTACCATGACCATCACCCCCTCCCTCCCTCCCCCTCCCCTTTCAGTCCATGGTTCGTTTTCAGTATTCAGTAGTCTCCCTTGATCTGTGTCCCTCACTCTCCCCAGCTCTCTTTCCCCCTTCCTCTCCCCATGGTCCCCTGCCAGGTCTCTCCTGTTAGACCTATGAATGCAAACATATGGTATCTATCCTTCTCTGCCTGACTTAAGAAGCACCACCTTTTCTTAAAGTTTATTTATTTATTTTTGAGAGGGGGGAGAGGCAATGGGGGTGGAGGGAGAGAGAGACAGAGACAGAGACAGATACAGAGACACAGAGAGCGAGAGGGAATTCCAAGCAGGCTCTGCGCTGTCAGCATGGGGCCAAACACGGGCTTAATCTCATGACTGTGATATCATGACCTGAGCTGAAATAGAGTAAGATGCCTAAAAACTGACTGAGCCACGTAGGCATCGCAAGATCACCACCTTTAACACTTTTATATACATTCTTTCACAATCTTTTCCTATGTGTATATTAATATATGTTTTTATTTTAGAAAAATGGGATCAAATTATTCAAATTATTATTGCACTAATAATACAATAGGACACCTTTCAGGCAAATACAAACCTGTCTGCTTCAATTTTCAAAATATCTTTATAGAATTCTCTTGTGTGGATTTAACACAATGAATTTAACCAGTCCCCAATAGATAGGCATTTTAGTTGTTGCTGTTTTTCTCCATCATGAACAATGCTGTAAGACACATTTTTACTCATTTATCTTCTAACATGGGTGTAACTATTTTTCTAGGATAAATTGATGGAAGTAGAATTGCTGGGTCAAAGGGCATCATCATTAAAACTTTTAATTGTCAGACTGCAGTGTAGGAAAGGTCTATTTTTTTTTTAATACTTGTGGTACTGAACCAAACAAGAGCTGTCTGATCACATTGCATATTCAGGCTTAGAGTCTCAAAATCATCATTAGTTAGTTAACTCTTAAATCTCCTTAGTTCCCTATGGCCCTCTCTAACACCAGGACTTGCTGAGGTCCCTTCAAAATGGCTCGCAAAGAGGTGCCTGGCTGGCTCGGTTGGAAGAGCATGCCACTCTTGATCCTGGGGTTGGGAGTTTGAGCCCCACGTTGGGCATAGAGTTTACTTAAAAAAAAAAAAAAGAACGGAAAATAATGGCTCTCAAATGTGTTCCTTCTCCTCTACCCCTTTCTGAGTAGTTATCTGAATGTGTTGTGTGCGAGTTGTTTCTCCTACTAATGTAAGCTTCTTGAGGTCCTAGTGTCTAGTTTATATTTCTTTTCTCCTTTAACCATGCTTATTTAACAAAGGAGAGGTGCTCCATTGATACGTACTGAATTGTAAGAATTATGTTTAGTTCTTTCCAAATTGGTTACAACACTACAGTGGGGACCAAAAGACCAGGCTCACATCCCAGCTCTGTAACTGACTACCTATCTGATCTTGATCAAGTTGGTTCACATGTTTGGACCTTAGATTTGTCTTCTGAAATGGGAAAGGTGGGAGTAGACCAAAATTTCTTATCCTTGGCACTATTGATATTCTGAACCAAATAATTCTTGGTTGTGGGGACTTTTCTCTGCATTGTAGGATTTTTAACACCATCCCTGACCTCTGCCCACTAGATGCCAGTAGCACTTTCCCTGGTTGTGACAACCAAAAATGTTTCCAGACATTGCCAATGTGCCTGGGAGAAAGGGGATATTGCTTCCAGTTGAGAACTACCAGGGTGGACCAGTGCTTCTTAATCTTTTATGATTAATAAATCTCTGTAACTGTCTGAGGAAAACTGCGGACCTGGTGTCCAGAAAAATGCACACCTATATTCCTATGATTTTGCATGCCATTTCCAGTCTTCGATGGTCCCCGGGGAAAGAAATTTCTGGATTGTGTGATCTCTAAGGCCCATTTTGTCTCCGAATTTTATGAAAGCTATGTAAGGTCTAAGGAAAAGCAACATTTTTCAATGTTCTGTGTCACGTTTTTGGGACGCTTAGTTCAAATAATGATTCACTTTGCATCCCAAATTAACATTGGTTATATTTTAAGTGTGGAACATATTACTTACAATAAAACAAGGACTAAATGTTCTTCCAGTGCTGTTGATGGCTGTTGAGGCTCTCCATGACCTGTACACAGTCAGCTGCACTAAGCATACTCAACAAACAACATACAGTCTTATGTGTATCCATCCACATAGTCTGGTTTTATAAGCACTTAGCACAGATGCTGTATCCTGAGAACCTCCTGCTAGTGATCCCTGGAAGTCTTTTCCCATAAACGTGCTCTGGAAAATGTATAAAATACAACATATTGCGTTTCCTAGGATTTATCCAGGTCTGCAGTGGATGCAGTGAATGAACGAATATTAGTGCTTATAACATACGTTGGATGTGGAATCTCCTCCATTTTCCTGGGAGTTGCAATGGTGACATACATAGCTTTTCAGTAAGTTGATAAAGTCTTGCTCTGAGTAAGTTTAATTTGGTTTCGTGGATGCTGTTGTCATTGGAACCATGTTAATTTCATAAAATGTTCCTATTCATCACAATAAGAAGAGGTCAAATCCATTAGATTATTTAGTTGAAAAAAAAAAAAAACCCTAGGAACTCCTCTAAAAAAAGAGAGTGAGAGAGAGACAGAGATTGTAATAGAATTTTTATAAAGCAATACAAAAACACTAAGCATAAAAGAAAAAGTTGATAAATTGGACCTCATTGAATTTAAGAACTTCTTTTATCAAAAAGCATCATTAAGATGGTGAAAAGGGAAACCACAAATTGGGAGAAGATATTTGCAATGCGTATGTCTGACAAAGGACTTTTTGCAGAATGCATATGAGTATGTGTATGTATGTATATATATGTATATATACACACACACTCCTACAAATGAAAAAGATAGACCATGCAATTAAAAGTAGGCAAAGGATTTGAGCAGGCACCTCACAAAAGAGGATATCCAGGTCTATCCCTAACCCTTACTCAAATGGCTAAAAACCATATGACAAGGATCTCAACATCATTACTCATCAGTGAAATGTTAATTAAAACCATAGTTATATTTCTATATACCACCAGAATGGCTAAAATTAAAATACTGACAAGAGCAAGTACCAAAAAGGCTGTGGAACAACTGGGACTCTTTAAAGTATTTTTTCATGTTTATTTATTTTGAGAGGGTGAGACAGAGTGAGAGAGCAAGAGAGAGAGCATGCACAAACCGGGAAGGGGCAGAGAGAGAGGGAAAGAGAGAATTCCAGGCAGACTCCACACTCTCAGTGCAGAGCCATGAGGCTCGATCCCACAAACTGTGAAATCATGACCTGAGTTGAAATCAAGAGTTAAACTTAACCAACTGAGCCACCCAAGCGCCCCTCAACTGGAAGTCTTATACATTACTGGTGGGAATGCAAAATGGCACAGATGTTTTAGGAAATTCCTTGGCAATACCTACTGGAGATGAATATACACCTAGCTGTTGACCCAGAAACTTCACTATGAGAGAGAAATGAGTACATGTGTCCACCAAAAGATATACACAAGAATGTTCACAGCAGTTTCATAGTGGCCCCAAATTGGAAACAACCCTAATGTACATTAACAGTTGACTGGATGAATAAATCGTGGTATAGCCATAAAATGGGATGCTTCACAGAAGTACAAAAAGAATGAGCTGCTTCTGCACAATAAAACATAATATCTAAATCTAATAGGCATAGAGTTGAGCAAAAAGGAAGCCAGAAAAAAGGGTGAGCATACTACATGGTTCTAGTTACATGAAGTACTAAGTACAGGCCAACCTAAATCTGTGGGGACAAAAACTAAAATATTGATTACTTTGACTGTATGTATGTACACGGGGTGGGGGGGTGTGATTGAATGGGAGAAGGAATGAAGGAGCCTTCTGAGATTTGAAAATATTCTACCTCTACAGAAGAGGTTTGCAAATGACATGCCTGATAGGGAGTTAGTATCTAAAATATATAAAAAAAAACTGGGGCACTGGCTGGCTCAGTTGGAAGAGTGTGTGACTTTTGATCTCAGGGTCGTGAGTCAGAGCCTCACGTTGAGTGTAGAGATTACTAAAAAATAAATAAATAAACTTTAAAAAATTTTACAATACAATGGTTTAAAATATATATAAGAAACTGATACAACCGAATACCCCAAAAAAACAAATAATTCAATTGGAAATGGGCAGAAGACATGATCAAACATTTCTCAAAGGAAGTCATTCAGATGGCCAACAGACACACAAAAGGATGCTCAATGTCACTCATCATCAGGGAAATGCAAATGAAAACTACGGTGAGATGCGACCTCACACCTGTCAGCGTGGCTAAAATCAACAACACAAGAAATAACAAGGAGATCAAGCCTGTAGTCTGCTAAAGGAGTGAGGATAGAATGGTAATATTTCAGAAACTCCTGCCTTCCTTGTCCCCAAGAGAAAAAGACAAAGAAAAGAAAGAAACAAACAAAAAAAGAAATAAAGAAAGAAAGAAAAGGGGGCTGCTTAGCAGGGAGGGATTAGTAATATTCCTGTTAGCGAAGGTCATTAAAACCAGAGACCCTGACTAACTAAACACTGTGACTTTTCTTTTAGCAACCTTCGAAAAGATCATCCTTCCAAAATCCTGATCAATCTGTGCACAGCACTACTGATGCTGAACCTGGCGTTTCTGGTCAATTCCTGGTCTGCATCATTTCAGAAGGCGGGACTGTGTATCACAGCTGCAGTGGTGCTCCATTACTTCCTGCTCGTTTCTTTGACTTGGATGGGTCTGGAGGGGGTCCACATGTATGTCTCTCTGGTCCGAGTCTTCAACATCTACGTTCCCAATTATATCCTTAAATTTTGCCTAGTTGGTTGGGGTAAGTATATCTGCCATTGGCCTTGATGTCTCTGTTTTAAACCTTGTGTGTATTTCTAATTCCAGCTTCATCAGACATATTCCTCAGGACGAAATTCTGGTATTAACATCAGTAAGGGATTAAGGATTGGCTCACTGGTGTGAGTTTTTGTTTGTTTGTTTGTTTGTTTTGTTTTAAGGAAGAGGGAGGGAGAGAGAGAATCCCAGGCAGGCTCTGCACTGTCAGTGGGAACCCCATGTGGGGCTCAAACCCACAAACAGTGAGATCATGACCAAAACCAAAAAGTCAGATAGATGCATAACCGACTGAGCCCCCCAGGCACCCCTCAATTCAACTTTTCACCTCTATGGTGAGGAATTGCTCCCCAGATACTTGTCAGCACCTCCTGGTGTACTCTGCTAAATGCAGCACCTACTGCAGTGAACCTGTCAGATTTTATCCTTCCCCCTACAGAAGTTAAAACGCAACAAATACTTATTGATGTAACAGCCAATGCTTACTTGTATGGTAGTCCTTAAGTAGGCGGTGCTTACATGTGTCAGATGCTGTTCTACGTGTTTTGCAAACTTACTTAGCACTCATTACACCTCCATGAGACAGATTTCATCATTACAACCACTCACTGGTGAGGACAGTGAGGCACAGAGACGTTAAATAATTCGCCAAACTGCACACGGCTAGTAAGTGGCAGAACTGGGATTTGAAGCAGAGATCTGGCTCGAGTTTGGACACGTAACCTCCGTGCTGCTGTTGAAGGGACAGGGAAAGCACTTGCCAAGTGGGGAGGGGGACGGGGTCAGACAGGCCCTGATTCCTCTAAACATCATGGCGATCGCTGTCACTGCTCCCCTCTGGAAGAAGCCAGAAATGGAACGCAGCACGGATCTTCCCTAATTTAAATGCTATTTCATTGGTTTGCCGTCCTGTATTTCTGACACGGTTAACCCAGCTTCTCTCCCTTCTCCTTGCCTATTCAAACCAGAGTTTGACTTCAGAGAATTGTTGGAGACCCAAAAGATGTATATTAAGTGGGATCCTCAGGAGGATAGATTTTATCTCCCACCGCCTCTGCAGAGACAATCACTTCCCAATTAGCGACATCCTTTTAATGAGCTCATTAACATAGCACACACTTTCATTGGCTACACAGTCAGTGCTATTATCCATGTTAATATCAGGGAGCAGAGACAGGCAAATATTAAGCAAAGCACAACCTACGGTTGTTTTAGTACATGTTGGAATCCATCAGGAGCACGGAGCCGAGAGCAGCCCGTACCCCCTTCCTGTGCCTGGAAGTCTTCATGTCAAGTCAACCAAGAGATTGAAAAGTGATATGGAAGAGCCTTCTTGGATAATCCCCCACACAGATAACCGACAGATGGCCAACAGTAAAGGGACTGTAAATAACACTCGGTCCTGGGTTTTCTTCTCTCTCTTGTTGCCATCCTCAGCTTCCTTTTCAGCCCCTTGCTCCTTCACTTGCTCCTTAAGAGTTGGTCTCCAGAGCTCACTTTTCTCTCCGATCTCCTTGGTCCACACACACTTGCTGGTGTGCCAGGAGAGGCAGGACAGGCTGCGGCTCTGCTCGCAGAGGCAGGACCAATTTAGGGAGTGTCAGGCAGGCACCCAAGCCAAGGCCATGGCCTGGCTGGCTTCACGGGTCAAGGTGCAATAAGCTACTTTGAGATTCAGTTGATCACTTACGTAGACAGGGAATGGAAGAGTAGCTAAAGGTGCCGGCTCCCAAGGCCTTGTCCCGCACGCTGTAAAAGAATGACGAAAGGGAACAGATGACTACCACACGTGTGGAGGGACTCCCTGTCGCTGAAGAGGCAGCTCTGAGCTGAAGTTTGAGGCTCTGTATCTTGCAGCTCTGTTCTGAGAAGGCAGGGTGCAAAGCCCATGACTCCTCCGAACCTGGGAGGGACGAGAAAGTGTCTTGTGACAACCCCCCCACCCCGCCAGGAGATAGAGGGGCAAGTAGGGGATGGCCTCAGAGCACCTCCTCACAGGCCTGCCCCTGCGGTCTTCTCAAAGTCACACGGGCTCACAAGGTGTGCTGCCCAGATTCAGATCCTCTGCCAGCCAAGCCATTGGCCTGCTCTGCAACCTGTTGAAAAGATTTTACTCCTGTATTGAAATCCCTGTCCAGGGCAGTAGATCAGTCCCCATTTTTTAATAGCCATCTGGTATCATTTTGTTTATTAATCAATATGTTATTAATTTGTTAATTACAAAAGTGTAAGCACAGCTTGTGGACCATCTCACGACTTCCATTGTACCTGTGAGACCTCCCTCCGTCCCTCCTTTCCGGCCCCTGACAGATTAAAACAACTTCTTTAATCACAGTGTGGTGGACACTCAATGTCACGTGAATTTCAGGTGTGCAGCATAGCAATCGGACGTGCTGACCGCGCTTGCGGCTGCCATCTGCCACAGGACAGCACTATTGCCGTACCATCCACTACATTCCCGATGCTGTGCCTTCCATCCCTGCAACTTATTCATTCCATAACTGGAAGCCTGTCCCTCCTACTCTCCTTCCCCCATGTCGCCCCTCCTCCAACCTCTCCACTAGTTTGGTCTTTGTATTTATGGGTCTGGGTTTTTTTCCCCCAACTGGTATTTTTGTAAATATCTACATCATGCTAGGCACTGTGCTAAGTGTATGATATATGGATCAAAAGAGACTGTCCCAGGTTTCTCAAAAAATTAAAAATAGAACTACCATATGGCCCAGCAATTGCTGGGTATTTATCCAAGGGATACAGGTGTGCTGTTTCAAAGGGGCACGTGCACCCCAATGTTTACAGCAGCGCTATCAACAATAGCCAAAGTATGGAAAGAGCCCCAATGTCCATCGATGGATGAACAGCTCGAGAAGATGTGGTACATATATACAATGGAATATTACTCGGCAATCAAAAAGAATGAAATCTTGCCAGTTGCAACTACATGGATGGAACTAGAGGGTATTATGCTAAGCAAACTTAAAGAAAGACAAATTTCATCTGACTTCACTTATGAGGACTTTTAAAAAAATATTTATTTTTGAGACAGAGGGAGACAGAGCATGAGTGGGGGATGGGCAGAGAGAGAGGGAAACACAGGTTCTGAAACAGGTGCTGAGCTATCAGCACAGAGCCCGATGTGGGGCTCAAACCCACGAACTGTGAGATCATGACCTGAGCCAAAGTGGGACACTCAACCGACTGAGCCAACCAGGCGTCCCATATGAGGACTTTAAGATACAAAATAGATGAGCATAAGGGAAGGAAAGCAAAAGTAATATAAAAACAGGAAGGGGGACAAAACATAAGAGACTCTTAAATGTGGAGAACAAACAGAGGGCTGCTGGAGGGGTTGTGGGAAGGGGGATGGGCTAAATGGGTGAGGGGCATTAAGTCATATATTCCTAAAATCATTGTTGCACTCTAGGCTCACTAACGTGGATGTAAATTTAAAAAGAAAGAAAAAGAACAACAACAAAAAGAAGACATAATAAACAAACAAAAAGGGACTCTCCTGTGTCTCACAGAATCGGACACTGGAGGGTTTTTCAAGATGCTTAGTTAGCACTCTGGGATTTAGAACAGCCTTGCAAAGTATCTTACAAAACTGCTAACATGTGTGCAGGTGTAATGCTCTTACTTTAGGAGAAATACATTGTTAGAAATAAAGAACTCATTTAAATTTTGCAAATGTACATGAAATTGGACTTTTAAATCCTGTGTCTACACTCACATCACGTTTGACCACTTCGACTGAACTGATTGCTTTATTATAGTCTGGCTGAATAGACTGGTCTTTAGCTGGTCGATCTAGTCAAAATGTCAAACTAGTAACAAGTGTGGAAACAGCTCCCCTGTCGAAAAGCTGTAGCTGATCTCTTGTGCCCTTCCTCCAAGGTGACCTAGACAAAAAAATTCCCGGGAACTAAGGAGCTCTATGGAAAAGGAGAAAAAAATGGCAGCCCACATCATCTGGGAAGAAAAGCTTGCGATGAACCTGCATTCCGAGCTAGATACTTCTATCGCCAAGTTGATTTTTTGGCACTTAAGCTATTTTTAATAACCAGTGGGCGTTATATTGGAGCCCTTGGCATGCTGTTTAGTTTAGCAGATTGGAGAGTTCTTAGAAATGTTTCACTTGGAAGAATTCACAAACATTTTGCAAACAATGGTATTTTGATGCCCGCATATCTGTGGCTCATTTAAACAGTGTCTCGGTGTATCAGGGCCCGCAGTCAATGACTGGGACCTCTCCTCACTTCCTAATGGGATAACTTTGGTTTGCTTCCCTACTCTAGGAATCCCAGGGATCATGGTGACAATCACACTCAGCGTGAAAAAAGATCTGTATGGACCTCTAAGCTCAACGACTCCATTGTAAGTGCCAGGTGGTGATGCTTTTGTCCATCAGGGGAGGTGTTCTGACCTGCTGGCTTCAGTGGGCAGAGTTGGGACTCAGCCTCAGCCTTTTTGGCCTTAATGCAGTTGTGGGCGCACTCATAATGGTGGGTGGCCTGATCTCTGTATGACCTCGGGCAACTTACTTCACCTCTTCCTTCCATTTCTTCCACTGGAAAATGGGAACAATAATGTTTTTGCTGTCAATGTAGCATGCAAATCAAGATGACATCATGTATATAAAGTGCTCAGCATGGGGCCTCTTCCATAGTAAGGGATACAGAACCGGCAGCATTTATGATTAGAAAGCTCACAGAACTTGGAAGGAGTTCTAGTGGCCACTGTAAGGAAATTTTCCACCTGTCCACAAAGGTCTCCCCTGAAAATAACCCCACTGCTTTCCTTTGTAAATTGGCTCAGCTTTGTTGTCCTGCTGTTTTCTGTTCTTCTTTTAAAAAAGAATTTATTTTCTTGTTTGAGTACAGTAGACACACAAGATTACACTAGTTTCAGGTGTATAGCTTAGCGATTTGACCAGTTTATACATCATGCTGTGTTCATCATCTTTTTTTTCTTTTTAATGTATCAGCACAATCTCTTTGACCCTCTCATCCACAGCCCCAAGAAGGTAGCCATTTATTTACCTTTCCAAAATCTTCTTTTATAGGCACATAGCTAGTTACCATGTGGTTCTTTAGATGGCACGATTTCATTTCACGCTTCTGATTGTTTTTTTTTTTTTTTTTTAGTGTTTATTTATTTTTGAGGGAGAGAGCTCACACGCGGGGAAGGGGCAGAGAGAAAGAGGGAGACAGAGGATCTGAAGCAGGCTCTGCACTGACAGCAGAGAGTTCAATGTGGGGCCTGAACTCATGAACCATGAGATCATGACCTGAGCCAAAGTCAGACGCTCCATCGACTGAACCACCCAGGCGCCCCCTAGTTGTTTTTTACTTGCCCAGATCCATTTTCTTTATTGTTGCCTCTCAAGTTGGTTTTGTTTTGTTTTTGTTTTTGTTTGTTTTTACTACAGATTTCCTCTCCTGCTGGACTGGAATCAAATGCAGGAGGTCTGGACCCCCAGACTCCTCCATCTTTCTTATTGAGATGACAGTTTCCAGAGGGTCAGCATGATATTGTTGTCTTCAGCAGATGCCTTCTAATTAGCATTTCTTGTTACCTTTTCTTTCTCTCTCTTTTCTCCTCCCTTCCATCTCATCTCCTTCTGCGTCCTTCCTCCATGCCTCTTCTGTGGCTTAAAGGATCTCCACTGCCTATCTAATAGAGAGTCTTCTTCAAAGATCAAAAGTAAAAGCAAAACCAGAGCAAAACCAACTCCACTCCTGAAAAGAGCCCTTTCATATGTGAATTGGTTAGTAAGAGGCAGAGTTCTCTGAGAGCTTTTTTTTATAATTATATTTTGAAGAAGTAATACATGCACATGCTACAAAACTCAAATGTACAAAAGGATAGAGGATGAAAAGTAAGCCCCACTTCCAACCCCCAGCCACACAGTGTTTCTCCCTTAATGCAACTCTTATTATCAGCAATCAGATCTGTATAGATATTCTCTTGCACACTCTGTTCTGGTAGACGTACACTGTTTGGTGCTAAACAATATGTCTTAGAGACGATTCTGTATCCGAACATGTACTGCTGCCCCTTTTCAAATGTCTTCTATAGCTTCATCTAAGGCTGAAGATGATGATCAGGGAACCCTAAGTATCAGACTCCATTAGGGCAATCAAATGTCTTTGTCCTTCCTCCCTCCCAACACACACACACACACACACACACACACACACACACACACAAACTCACACACATGAAAACAACTGCACCAACACGAACGATATAATCACAAAGGATTTTCCTGGTTCTGGAAAAGATATCATGGCTAAGTTGACACACAGTCGATTAGTAAAGCTCGTTTGTGTTCAAACACCAAAGGCACTGCCTCTAGTCATTGGAAAGGTTATTAACTGAAGTATCTGTTCATACAAATTATCACATATTGCTTCTTCAATAGAAACAGTAGAGCCATTCATTAGTCAATCCAGCGGCCAATGTTCCCTTTTGTCGACCAAACCTGAGCCGGAGAGAGCTTTAACATACACATCACATTTGAGCTCAATACGACCAGAGCTGCTGTCCTTTAGTTGCATTTTCATTAACACGGATGGTCTTATCACTGTTGGATATAGCATTCCGAAAAGCCAGTCATTGCCCGTGTCCTTTTACTGTGATATTTATCATGCAAAGCAGAATTCATCCTGCAAATAAAAGCTCAGGTGTAAGGTGGGGGAGCAGGGTGGGGGGGGCGGGGAGAGCCACTTTGGAGGAAAATAGGAAATTTGTTTTTTTTGCTGTTGAGGAACAGAATAGCCTCCTGGAGATTTGGACTGATAAGTGCTTGCACATCCTCTAGGGTGTCTGGCGCTGGAAACAGCCTTGGGTTGGGGCTCAGGAGATTGGGGTACTTGCCCCACTCTTGTGCCCCCAGTGAGCATGAGTGAACTCCTGTCCAACCGGTTCCTCTCTCTAGGCGCAGACCCTTTCGGGTGAAATAAAACCAATGAGGTGATCCTCAGAGTCTCACTGAAAAATACAAGTTTGTGTTCCTCTACCTGACAATGGCCTTGTCTTCTTTATCTCTTCCAGTTGTTGGATTAAGGATGATTCTATCTTTTATGCCTCAGTTGTGGCGTACTTTTGCCTCATATTTCTAATGAATCTCTCCATGTTCTGCACTGTTCTCGCTCAACTGAATTCCGTGAACTCCCAAATTCAGAGGACCCGGCGGAGGATGATCTTGGGTGACCTCAAAGGCACAACAAGCCTGACGTTTTTACTTGGCCTCACCTGGGGGTTTGCCTTTTTTGCCTGGGGACCTGTGAGGATCTTTTTCTTATATCTTTTTGCCATCTTCAACACGTTGCAAGGTAACTTATGCTTCATTTTTTTTTTAGTGTTTTATTTATTTTTGAGGGAGAAAGAGAAAGCATGAGTAGGGGAACGTCAGAGAGGGAGACACAAAATCTGAAGACAGGCTCCAGGCTCTAAGCTACCTGTCAGCACAGAGCCTGATGTGGGGCTCAAACCCACGACCTGTGAGGTCATAACCTGAGCCAAAGTCGGACGCTCAACCGACTGAGCCACACAGGCACCCCAGTAACTTATGCTTCTTTGTCCTTTCTGTGGCTAACCAGGCCTCCACCAAAGCTTTGCTGGTTTGGAAAATCATCTCACCTTTTGGGGATTGAAAGGAGGAAAACAATTGACAGGCAGCCATTGGAAACGTTCACTAGACGTTAGGACTTCATTGGATGAGTGCCCTCTTACTTGGGGATATAGAGAAAAGCCCAGAAAGATAATTCAACCCCAGCTAGTTGGCAATGTTTATCTTATTTATTTGTTTATTTATTTTTAGTGTTTTTTTTGTTTTTATTTTTGAGAGAAAGAGAGACAGTGCGAGCAGGGAAGGGTCAGAGAAAGAGGGAGACACAGAATCTGAAGACAGGCTCCAGGCTCTGAGCTGTCCGCACAGAGCCTGATGCAAGGCTTGAACCTACGAACCATGAGATCAAGACCTGAGCCGAAATCGGATGCTTAACTGACTGAGCCACCCAGGCACCCCTAGTTGGCAATGTTTATATCGAACACTGACTGGTTCTACTGTCTATGATCTTCATCGCATCAATATATTGTGTTCCTACGTGTACAGACGCGTACTTGCATGGACATTCTGAAGTGTGGAATCCAGTTGAATGTACCAGATAGTAAAAACATTCAACTTTTGACCCCCTAGGCTCTGGCTACATCAGAGATCCTAATACTGTGGGAAGGAGCCAGGCTAGGAAATTGGAGAGTCACGAAGGAATGAAGGTGAAGCACAAACAGCAGTGGGCCAAGGCAGAGGCCAAGGTTCTAGTGTTTCTGCAAATGGACCTTGGAAAAGTCACCACGACTGGTTGAATTAGATGATCTAAGCTAATGTCTCTATAGCTCTTTCATTTCAAACTGAGTTTCTGGTGAATGGAGCAAATGGGGATGAAGATAGGCCAAACTAGGGATCTGGTTCATCTATCCCTGAGTAATTGTTGATGTTCATTTTAACCTGACTTGGTCTATGAAAAATATTGGGCTGGGCAGAGGCACGCAGAATGATTTCCTGGCAGTCTTAAAATCTGCTCCATGTTCTTCTTGTCCTCAAGTCCAGTCCAGTTCATTTGAGCTACTGGGGCAGCTGTGAGTAAACTCAGGCAGTGTGTTGGGTTAGGGTCTCCCCTACTGCTCTTAATGATTTATCCATTTTCATACACCCCTTTACCCAACTCCAGTCTACTGGTGATGCATAGGATTCTCCAGCAAGGGAAGAAGTTTGGGAAATGCAACAAATTATATTGCTCCATTCTTAAACCAGCACGATATACATGATCATGGTAAGAAGTTCTGAGGCATTCTGCTGGGGAAATGAAAAACTTTAAAATTTATGTTAATCTAGCATTCAAATAACCTCAGAACACTTTGTCACATGGTTCTTAACCCCTGAGGAATCTTGGGAAATATGACTAGGTATGTAGTGGCTCTATGCCAGGCATTTGCAAGGTGCTGCTGGCAGTCGGGGGAGCATCCTGAATAAGGCACAATTTTTGTTTCATGTCTCCCAATTCAAGAAACCATCTCATTTTAGAACAATGGAGTGTATGGGCTGAAACTTTCTGTCCCACCAGATTCTTCCAAGCATGTTCTGATCGAAATGTAAAAAAACACAAAATGCCTTGGTGTAGAATGTGTGCAGAAGTGGATTAGGCATCGGGTGCCTGGGCAGATTTCTCCCTCATCAATAGCCCCCACCCACGAATTCTGAGGAGAAACGCACTCACCCTATGGCAAGAGGGGTTAATGGGGAAGCTGAGAAAAAAACGAGAAAGCAAAGCAGTTTAGAGCTTAAAAAGCAAGGAGGGGTGTTTTCAAAACAGCAAATGTTCCACTCCTGCAGTAGAAAGAGAAAGTAGTATCTAAGCAGGAAGTCTCCATGGCTTAGAAGCAGAATCCAACGGGGGATCTCCTGAGGACTAAATCCGAGTCCCACAGATCCGGCATCAACAGAGCCAAGCTGTCTCTGTCTGTCAGATACGCTTCGTGTCAATCAAGCACCAAGTGTTTCCAGTTCCCAGTCCTGCCTCACAAGATTGAATGTGCCATCTTGCAGAGAGGGGGTTGCAGAGCTCTGAGTTTCCAACTCAAGTCACACACACACATGTACACACGTACACTCAGACCAAGAATGCGGTGAACCAAGTGAATGAATTAGCCACTTAAAAGACAGATGGCAAAGCTTGCAATTCTGGCTGGAGGGGGGTGCGCTGTGGTCCGGCGAGGAAAAATTATGCACCTGATGAGCAATTTCCAAAGGAGGGACGCACAAATAAAAATGCAGGTGACAAAAACCTGACATCTTCCCTCATGCCTGTGTTCTAGTGAGTAAGCAGATCAATCTGTTATTGGAAAGGAAAGGGAAGTCTGTCAGGCAGCGAGAGAGAGCAGGCAGGCAGCTCATTGGCATTCACACAATAACCTTTAAGTCTGAGAACAAACTAAACTCTGTGCAGGAAATCAGATCGGTAATAGGTGCTCACTGTCACCATTGCACCTCCTTGATGCTGAAGCTGGAAGAGTGTTACGTGCTCTGAGACTGAGGTTTGCTGCCCCGCCTTCCAGGCACTTGCTGCTCAGAAGGAGTGAATGCTGCTCGATTCAACAACCACAGTTGTTTGGTTACATGGAGATAAAGCCCTTGGGGGAGTTAGAGAGACTTGTCATTCCGTTTAGCCTCCAGATTGCTGCCTCCCACCTGGAATCAGAGAGTCTCGGGGCTGGGGCTGGGGACCGAGATCGTCCCAATCCTGCTTCCCTTTGAGTGACAGGAAGTCATGTGCCTCTCCCTGAAACTTTCCAGAGACCAAGAACTCACCCTTCCATAAAGCAGAGCATTCAACTTTTCTCTCTTTTTTAAATTGAAATAGAGCTGACATTTAAAATTGTGTAAATTTAAGGTGTACAGCATGTTGGTTTGATACACTGATATATTGTGATATGATCACCATTGTAGCTTCTAATTGGCTCCGCATCTCATCTGGGTCACCCTTTCTTAAGGGTAGTGTACATAGGGGGGTTGTTAAGGCCTTGGGCTCTGAGTATATAAGAGTCTCTTAACAAACTGAGGGTTGATGGGGGTGCGGGAGAGGAGAAAGTAGGTGATGGGCGGAAGAGGGCACTTGTTGAGATGAGCACTGGGTGTTACATGGAAACCAACTTGACAATAAACTATGTTTTAAAAAATGACCTTGGGCTCTTCAGCCAGACTGCCTGCATTTGGTCTTGACAGTACCACCTTAATATTAGACCTGGGACTGGGTCCAATCTACTAGACTTCTTGGACTCCGAAGTCTCTCATCTGTAAAAATGAGACAAATAGCATAAAGCCTGTGATACAGTCATTACTTACTAAACACTAGTTGCGATGTGTTACCGTGTGGTCGTGTTGTGGCCCCTCCCATTGCTCCTGGTTTTAACCTGGTCACCATACAGAACAGGCCTTGTCCTTTTCACAATAGCCCCTTCAGATCTGTAACTATAGCTACCATCTCTTTCCTCCCTGTGTTCCCACTCCAAGACTTCTCTATTCTTGAGCACTTCCATTTGTCAGCATTATTTCAAAACAAAATCCACCAAACTGAATATGGGGCTGGTAGGAGAAAGAGCCAAACTAGGGCAAGATGGCAGGAGATTCTTACCCGCCTCAGCCAAGATTCTTTACTTCTGTGAATGCTGTAGCTGAAGTGGGCTGTGGGGGTATTTACCTTTGGCTCACCCTCAACTCGCCACTAGGTCAGACAGCTTGGATCCATTACTAATCATTTAGGTCAGCACAACTGGCTAGAGGGGGGGCAAGCCAAACCTTGTATAGAGAACGAAAGGTTGCAAACTGCACTTGGGACAAAAGAAAGATTTTGAGGCCCAAGAAGATATTATGATGGTTGTGGGAAAACTGTGAGAGTTTGTGAATGGAGTGCCCTGGAGTCCAAGTCAACAAACATTTGCTGGGCTGTCACACAAAGTACTTGGAAGCGAATACAGATGCAATATGAAGATGAAAAGACTTTACAGCCGGGTGGAGACATGGACAGTACATCAGTACATGGGGAATGTGGCCACATGTAGCAAACTGTACAAGGGCCAGAGGGTTATATGAGCTCAGAAATGGAAAGGATGAGCTCCAGTTTGAGGTAGTTGGAAAGGCTTTGTGGATGAAAAGACACTTAGCCTGGGCCACAAGTAAACATCAGGCTGCTGATGGGAGTTATTTCTGCCAATTCCACCTCCAAACTTTAAGAAACCCAATTGGCCCTCCAGAGCATTTCCAGCAGGATAATCCCAAGTCCTACTTTTTTTCTCCCAAGGAGATGTTTTAGAGGATGGGGATGAGAAATTGCCAGCTCTGCTGGTGGATACCATCAGCTTCTCTCTATCCCACGTTCAAGGACAAAATCAGGGCTTGCAGTGAAAAATGACGCCAAATTAATGGTTTTCCACATGTCACAGAGCATGCATATTAGTTATTTATTGCTGTGTAACAAATTACTCCCAAATTTTAGCAGCCTAAAACAATGGTGCTTATTATCTTACCCAATTTCTGAATGTCAGGAGTTTAGGAGCAGCTTAGCTGGGTGCTTCTGGCTCAGGGACTCATGATGTTGCAATCAAGGCTGTCAGTCAAGGCTGTAGTAATGTGGGGACTTCATTGGCTCTGGAGAATTCGCTTCCAGGAAGCCTCACTCACATGGCTGTGGACTGGAAGCCTCAATTCCTCACACTGTGGGCCTCTCCACAGGACCGCACCCTGTCCTGAAGATAGAACACTGGGATTCCTTTGGAGGGAGTAATCAGAGATTGAAAAAAGCCACAAGGTATTTTATAACCTATTCATGGAAGTGACATGCCATCCATCACTTCTGCCATATTCTATTGATACAGTGTGGCAAGAGACTACACAAGGATACAAATGTTGGGATATAGGGATCACTGACAGCCATCTTGGAAGTGGGCTTCCATTGCAGAGCCAATGTCTCAAGCACTAAGATAGACAGCAGCCCAGGGGGAAAACTGTGGTTGATACAAAGTCTTGATAGAGACCTTCTTACCATCACTACCTTTGAAATGGAAGCTAGAAAGATGAGCTCAGAAAGCCATAATGGCCTTGGGGTTTCTTAGGAGGAATATCTATGGTGACAAGAGTAGACCTGGGTCTGGGTGTTGGTGACAGCTAGTGAAAGAAACTGAGAAAGATTGACCTTCTTCTTTTGACTTAGGATTCCTCATTTTCGTGTTCTACTGCATGATGAAGGAGAGTGTGCGGGAGCAGTGGAAGATACACCTCTGCTGTGGGTGGTTACGACTGGATAACTCTTCTGGTAAGATGCCAGTTTGGGTAAGGTTTTAATTTTATAGGTTTTATACAACTGATCTGATGAACGTGTCACCTGACTTTAGTGTATAGAGCCTCAGCATCAAAATGGAGGCTGTTTCCAAGTCATGAATATGATTTCTACTTTTGTGCTGAAATGAATGAAGTCAAGTGAAGAATGTGATTTGGACCATATTTTAACTCAGTGAACCTTCTCTTTTGGCCCAGATTCGGTACATTGATTGTCCTTGCTGTCATCTCAATTTTAATTCAATTAAAGGAATGTTGATGGAGTGCCCTTCTGTGTTCCAGGCCCCGGATCACAGGGGCTTTCTGGCCCAGAGCCAACAGTGGGTTGAGTGGATGTGGGAAGCCAGGAGTGATAGTGGAGGCAGGAGAGACCAGGCTGGGTGGAGCGATGGCCCATCCTGTACAGCAAGAGATGTGGTGGACCCTGATGTTGCCTCTAAGAATATCTCCAGTCCAGGAAAACTTATTTTCTATGTATCAAAAAGGCTCTTCCATCCAATTAAGGCAGCTTCTCTCAGTCTCAATGCAAAGCCTAGTCTGTTTCTTTTAGGGAAAGCAAGTGCTTGAACTTGAAGATTCTATAAGTAGCACAGAGATCTCCCTTTTTATACTGGGCATGACAGTAACCCGCTAGTCCCTGTACTGGGCTCTAGAGAAGGAAGACATCCTTGGTAAGTGAATTAGCTCTGTCTGTATCATACATTACAGTATAAACTTACTTCTCATAACTTCATAGAAAAGCTGACCCCTTGAGGTACCTAGAACAGACGCTCTGTGCTTTGAACATTACATTGTTAACAGGATTATTGAGATACAATTTACACAGCATTAAATTCACCCATGTTAAGTGTAGACTTTGATGAGTTTTATGTTTTCAACTTTCCTGGTTTCATTTCAGATGGGGACAGCAGGTGTGGGCTAAACGTTGGGCACAAACAAGAGAGACTGAAGAAAACCTTCCAGCACAAAGTGTTGACACCATCCTTCAAGTCAACTGCAACAAGTTCTACTTTCAAGTCTTTAGGCTCTGTGCAGTGCACTCCTTCAGAAATAAGCTTCCCAAATGGTGAGAGAAAATGACATGTTGTCTATACTTATATTCCAGAAGTATTGAATTAATGATCACATACATGGTCTTGGGAAATACTTCTTCCTCAAAACTAAAGACACACTTACATGTATATTCCTGGCTGGAGAAATGTGTATAGAAGCACCTAGTGAGGGATGCCTGGGTAGCTCAGTTGGTTGAGCATCTGACACTTGAATTCAGCCCAGGTTATGATCCCAGGGTCATGGGATTGAGCTCTGCATGGGGTTCTGGGCTGAGTGTGGAGCCTGCTTAAGATTCTCTTTCTCCCTCTCTCTTTCTGCCCCTCCCTCTCTGCTCATATTCTCTCTCTCTCTCTCTCTCTCTCTCTCTCTCTCTCTCTCTTTCTCTCTCTCTCTCCCCTCTTTCTCTGATAAAAAATAAATTTAAGAAGTTTTAATACTAGTGAACTTAGTATCTGCAAATCTGGTGGATTATTAGACTAAGGTGGGAAGGAAGAGACAGAAGGTCAAAATGAATTCATGTGTAATTCAAAAACTATTGTCAAAATAGTCAAAGTATGAAAAGACCCCAGATGTCCATCAACTGATGAACAGATAAAGAAGATGTGATACACACACACACACACACACACACACACACACACACACACATACAGTGGAACATTACTCGGTAATTAAAAAGAATGAAATCTTGCCATTTATAGCAATGTGGATGGAACTAGAGGGATTATGCTAAGTGAAATAATTTAGTCAGAGAAAGACAAATATATGATTTCACTCATATGTGGAATTTGAGAACTAAAACAGATGAACATAAGGGAAGGGAAGCAAAAATATGATAAAAACAGAGAGGGAGGCAAACCATAAGAGACTTGAATACAGAGAAAAAACTGAGGGTTGCTGGAGGGGTGCAGGTGGGGGGGTGGGCTAAATGGGCAAGGGGCATTGAGGAAGGCATTTGTTGGGATGAGCACCGAGTGTTATAAGTCAGTGATGAATTACTACATTCTATTCCTAAAATAATTATTACATCATATGTTAACTAACTTGGATTAAAAATAATAACTGTCAGAGACTGTTAAAGCCAGAAGAAACCTTAGACATTGTCTAGTGTGATCCCCTCATTTTCCAGATGAGGAACATTAATCAGGGGAAGAAAAATGCCTTATGGACACTCACTCACCCTCAGCAGCAGAACTGGGGCCAGAACTCAGGTCGCCTGGCTCTCAGGCTAGTGCACATCGCACGCCACCAAGAATGCCCACTGAGCTGCATGACATTCTTAGATGCTCAACTTCTTCCATAGGAAGCCACATTTCTAGGTACAGAGACAGTTTTCGAGGTGGAGCTGGGTATTGGGAGGGGACATGTAGGGAAAGGATTGATCTAAAGACCCAACGTGAAGAGAATGGCATAGGGGGCAAGAACATAGGTGCTCAAGCACAATGACCTTTGCTTGCCTTCCTTAAGGACCAAAATGGATTCTGGTTCAGAGACACAGAACCCCTTTGGAGGCCTGGCTGTAGTCATTCTCCCCTGCCCCCTTCTCAGTGCTGGTTGTAGAAGCATCTGATCCACTTGCATTTTTCATCATGTTGGCTCCATACAGCAGTTGTATTTGCAAACACCGAAACCAATCTGGAGTCAGCATGGTGGGTAAAAAAGTAAATAAAGGCACCAATGGGTGCCTGGCTGGCTCAGATGGAAGAACGTGTGAATTTTGATCTTGGGATCATGAGTCTGAGCCCCGCGTTGGGTGCAGAAATCACTTAAAAAACATAATAATAATAATAATAATAATAATAATAATAAGGAGAAGAAGAAGAAGAAGAAGAAGAAGAAGAAGAAGAAGAAGAAGAAGAAGAAGAAGAAGAAGAAGAAGAAGAAGAAATTTGAAAATAAAAACACCAAACTTGGAGTCAGAAGGCTTCAGTTCAAGGCCCTGCTCTGTCACAAACTTTGTGACCTCAGGCACAGCACTCCTCTACGCAGAGCTATATTCTCTCTACCTTACACATTAGGAGGAAAAGATGGATAATCACCAGAGTGCCTACCAGCTTCAGAACTATATGGGGCACATTGTTTTCCAGTTTAGGTTGGCTTGACCAGTTAGCATATGGTCACAGTCTCCATCTCTGTGTGGGAAAGTTGGTACATATGAAAAAACCCTTTCAATGCTCCCAAGGGTCTGTCACTCTGGCAAGCTAGTCTGCAAATACATTCTGGAGCTCATGTGGAGGCACTGGGGAGCCATAGCATATAGTGGGCAGGAAGCTGCTTAGTAGGCAATAGTTGAGGCTGAACGGGAAATACCATTTTTGCAAAAGAGTTCATTAGTATTGGCTCTCCTGCTGTCCCTCAGGATAGTGTTTCATTAGCAAATATATGGCTCCGATGTACATATCTTTACTATCCGCCATGTCCAGGATTTGGGGGTGGTTTTTAATACCATGTCCAGGATTTTAATGTTGTACCAAGCAATAGATCCAGACAGTCAAAGGATCTGGAGTTGCAATGGTAACTCCTCTCTCTGGTGGGGCAGATAGTGTAGGCTCTTGGGCCACATGTTCTAAATCTGCAGAATGGACGTGGCCATCAGTCAGAGCCAGCAGCTCCATTTCTATTGGCACTGAGTGAAATGATGCCTTGTGTACCACAGTTTCTCAGGTTTGAGAGACTGCTACACCTTCCGAGCAAGAATATCAGGGGATGTAGCCATCTATGTGTGTGTTACCATTTAATGTTGTCTCTTCCTGAAGGCCTTCAAGGCTTGTGTGTGAATATCCTAAGGTTAAGGCTGTTTTTCACTGTGCAGGAAGAACATATGCACTTGTAATTGCCTAAACAGTACTGTCAGGATGAATTATTTTACCCTGGATGTATATGAACTATCCAAGGAAAGCACCACTACCTTTCCTTGCTTTCTAATTCCTCTATTTACTCCTTTGTTCAGTAAAAGACGTCTTATGCTTCTACTATGGGCAAAGTCCCCAAGGCCATGGCTGAAAATGTTCTTTGTTTCTTTAATGCAGGTGACTTTGATGAAGATCCCTAGTGTTTCTTTCCCTTGGGCTGTAAGTTGTGTCTAATTATGTGAACAGAATATTACCTGTGGACGTCCAAATGAATTCCACTCACAAGGATTTCTTCAATAATTCCCAGCAGAGATACCCACCTCCCCCTACCCCCAATTAAGGAAAATGTTGAGTTTGTGAAACCATCTGCTCCAATGTTGTACTCTAAATATTATTTTGGAAAGAGCAGAATGAAATAGCATTTAGTAGCTATTAAAGTCAGAATAATTCTCCTATTCATTATTATAGCTGTTTCTTTTGCTAGATAAGATTTGAGCCTATATTTATGATATATTAGGGGAGAAATGTCTACAGCACTGGACATTTTGTTTCAAAAACTCTAAATGTCCCATCCTGAAAGAAGAAAAAAAATCAAGATCAGGGTCCTCACTGCACTGGAAATGAAATGGTTTGGGGCAGCCAAAGTTTTCTGATACCCAAGTTGGCTTCATACCCACAGGGGAAAGTAGGAAGAGTCAGAAAGGCATACCTTTTGGAAAAAATAATATCCTGTTGGCCTGTCATGACAAAGTATCTGAAATCCCCATTATTCAAGTCACTCTTTGAGTGAATCCTTTGTTGAAGTGGAAACATGTTTTGTGAAAAGGGTGCCCCATCAATCCACATGGCACCCCATGAACTCCTTACTGTGGGTGAATTTCTCAGCCAAGACAGCCCCGGGGGTGGAGGTAGCGAGTAGGGTTCTGAGGAATGTAACAGGGCACACAGGAGCTCTGTGAAGCTGGTGGTTCTCTCTAGTGAAGAGAAGACAAGACGGGGTGAGTAAGAAAGTAAAGGGATAGAGGTGAAAAGAGTCACCCACTGGCAACAGAGTGAGTACTGAGGATTAATTCTGCCTGCTTTTTGCTCTGTGGCTGAGCCCAATGTGTGGCCTTTTGAATCCCATCCCAGACAATGCTACCAAGGCTTCCCAGCCATGCAGGCTGCTCACATTTGACCTTGAGTAGAAAGGAGTAAAGAGGTGAACATTTCAGAACGATACACAGCAGTGGTTGCCTTCAGGAAGGGGAGCTGGGTATTTGGGAAGAAGGAAGACATACTTTTCCCCCATCCCCCTTGATATCTTCTGAATATTATGCTGAGAGAATATATCGCTCTTCAGGCAATAAATGAATGAATACATAAATAAGGATAATTGGACCTTTCCAATGAGAAAGAACAATAGGCTCCTGGCTTTCAATAGTATAAATTAAGTCTCCCATCATCCTTGGGAATGTGAATGGTGTAACGGGGTGTGAAGACAGCAGAGCTGGGTTCAAATCCCAGCTTTGTTACCTCCAAGAGTTGAGACCCAGGGAAATAACAGTAATAATACATTCAGTATAGAGTTCCAGTGAGACTTAGATGAAGCCTACAAATTTTCTAGCACCCACTTGCCTCTCACCCCCTCATGGCCCACCCACCATATTTGCCATTAAAGCGCTACATTGGATCCTGTAAACGAGAGTTACAGGATAACTCTCTGTAAATGAGAGTTAATACTAACTAGTAAGTAGACTGGAATACTGATGCCAGTCACTGGTATAAAGTTCCTAGACTCCCATTTACCCTCTTTGTGGGTTGGCCCTGAGGCCCTTGCATACCTGCCTCAGAGTCAGTCCCCTTGCCAATGAAATTTTGCTCTTGAGACAATCCCATCACCACTGTTCTCCATAGGTCTTTGTGTGTACTGTTTGTAAGGGAAGGTGAGTGTGAGTGTGCATGCATGCGTGCATGTGCGTGCGATAGGACTAACACATAATGAGCAAAATGTCTTGAATGTTGGAAAATATCTCTGAACTGACAATATCGTCACCTTCATTCAAAAAAAAATTTAGGGACAGGCCTTGGGTATAATTAGCAAATCTGCAAAATACACACCTTCTGTGAATGCTTTGACTTGGGGGATCATTTTGGCTGTGAAAATGCCCATGATTGTTCTATTGCTGCTGGAGTGATTAATGTACAGCCTGTCTCTAATGACCTGACATGTAGTCAAGCAAAAGAAACATTATTTTATAGAAAACTTCATGATTCCTGACATGGCTCCTCCTACTAATTAGTAAAAATATGGGTTTTCTGCAAATGAGATCACAGCTTGAAATTATAGGGAAACAGTGATTAAACATTGCTCAGGCATCCTTTGGTTTGCTCTTTCTGGGCCCACAAAGTGGCTGACACCTGTGTGAAGGCAGGCCCATGTGATTATGGAAAAGAGGTCCTAGAACCTGTGTGCTGTTTTCAGTCAACAATCCACCCCATTGAGCCATGACATGGAGAGAGAGATTCAGACGTGTCATCCACAGGTCACTACCTCCAACAGCTGACTGTCCACATGGGGAGACCAGATATGCACACTGGAATAGCCAATGATCTAAGCAGCAAGGATATGGTGAAAGAGTAGTGCTTCACATGCAGGACATGGCACAGTCATTGGTCAAGCTGCAGGTGGGGTATTCTAGGTTTGGAGTGGGGCAGCTTGGGCAAGGCAGGATTTCATTTCTCAAGATCAAAGGCAAATGTTCCTTATGACGTACTGGTCAAAAATCTTACAAAGCTCCTGAGGAGTTTCAGGGCATGGGCTCTGGCCTCACATCCTCTGCTGTGCCCTAGATACCCTGTGAGCAAGCTTAAACACGCTGACTAGTACTACATTTTATCTGGGACAAGTTTGAGAATGCTCTTGCCTAGTGCCTTAATCTTTACTTGCTTTGTCAGAAGTCCCAAAGGTGACAGTGACCATCTGTGATGGCCCACCTCCTCTGAACCCAGAAGTATGGGAAGGTTGGTAGTTGAAAGGGTAAGAGGAGGTAAGCCTTGTATATTTCACAGCTCAGGCCTAAGGTTAATTGATGTCTTCCTGGTCTTTTCTTTAAAAAATGCTTATTTATTTGAGAGAGAGAGAGAGAGAGAGAGAGAGAGAGAGAGAGAGAGAGCGCGAGCATAAGTGGGGAAGGGATAAAGAGAGAATCTGAAGCAGGCTCCAGGCTCTAAGCTGTCAGTGCAGAGACCGACATGGGGCTTCAACTCACAAACTGTGAGAACATGACCTGAGCTGAAGTTGGATGCCCAACCGACTGAGCCAACCAGATACCCCATGTCTTTGTGATCTTGACCCTCAAGCATTTAGGGGACATGATGAGTTTGATGCAATGGAGGAAAGACCTAGTTATATACTTCTGTTGATTAGACCAAACAAATGATATGGATTAAATTCATTCTTACAACGTCTGGCACCTCATGGGCCCTCCATAAGTATTCATCATGCACATGAATGAATGAATGGTCTAAAATACAGAGTATATGAAAGCAATGACTGACTTCCTTATCTCGGGTTTCTTAGCGCTAAGTAAACCTATGTTGCCCACTAATATGTAAGTTTCATGAGGGCAGAATCTTCATCTGTCTTGTTGATTGTTGTCCAATCAGTGCCTGGTACAAGGTTTCAGTCACGATTCTTTGGTGGCTGGCAATGGAAATCAAATGTCTTTAAATTGACTATTGTCAGTTCTGGTTACCAAAGGAAGAGGGAATTGGAACTCAGATAATCTATGGGAAGGTTAAAGAACAGGGCTAGAAAAAAGAGATCTACAAATCAGGAACCTAGGGGCAACTTCCTAGCCAGGAAATGTCTTGAAAGGGCATCAATGCAGGGTCTCATGAGACTGCTTCTGATCAACTGAGCTTATATTTTGTGCTATACTAAACAGTCAGATAAGGGATGTAGCAGAAGAAACCTTCAGGGAGCCTTTTGGTTTTGATCGCAGTAGCACAGGAGCTTGGATTTGACACTGCACCAGGAATACCCACACTAGGAAGGAAGTCATTCTGCCAAAAGAAATGAGAGTGCTATTGAGAATGGACAAGTAGGGGGGCACCTGGTTGGTTCAGTCAGTTAAGCATCTGACTCTTGATTTCAGCTCAAATTGTGATCTCACACTTTGTGAGATCAAGCCCTACATGGGGCTCTGCACTGACAGTGTGCAGCCTGCTTGGAATTCTCTCTTTCCCTCTCTCTCTCTCTGACCTTTCCCCCACTCGTGCTGTCTCAAAATAAATAAGTAAATAAATAAACATTTTAAAAAAGAATGGACAAGGAAGTGGGGGGAAAATCCTACGTTTGTCCACTACACACCATAGAGGACTGAATGTATTTTGGTTGAATGAATGGCTAGTTCAGTAACATACTTCTTCAATGAGGGTGCAATGATGCATAGAAGAGGAGGTTCCCCCCATGCCTTATTCATATATTCACTTGTTTTTTAAAGGCTAGTGTGTATCTGGACATGTTGAGAGAGATGAAGAGTTCAAACTAAGCATCCCAGAATGATAGACAAGAGTGCTGTTATCAATGATGATTTTGAGCCCTTGTGGACACAGGTTAACCTTACTCCAAGGAAAATCAATATATGAAGACAAGCTCAATTGTCTATGGTGTGGCCATATCACTCCTAGAAGGCTTCACAACTGATTACATTCTTTTGTGAAGATGTTTCACCATACAGCTTTCTAAAAGTTTCCCTAGGAGTGCCTGGATGGCTCAGTCTGTTAAGTGTCTGGTACTTGATTTCAGCTCAGGTCATGATCTCAGTGAACGCTGAGATTGAGTCCCTTGTCAGGTCCTGCATGGGTCACTGAGTCAGGCTTTGTGATGAACATGGAGTCTGCTTGAGATTTTCTATCTCTCCCTCTCTTTCTGCCTCCCTCTATAAAAATAAATAAATAAACATTTAAAAATTTAAAGGTTCCCCCAAATATCTGAAAATATATTTTCTTTTTAAAAAAATTTTAATGTTTATTTACTTATTTATTTTTTGCTATTAAGTTATTATTAAATTTTGTTTTTTTATTTTTAAATTTTGTTTTTTTTTGTTCTCTATCAAGTTTATTTTTTTATACAATTTATTTTTTTAACATATGCAATTATTTTCCGTCATTTACAATACAGTAGTTACAATGATACTCCAAACAGAAAAGCAAAGTAAAAAATCAAAACCCCCACTTCTATTTCATGTAATTAGACTTATACAGAAATTAGAAGGTTAGGTACCAACTAGTTAATCACCTAATTTCACAGCTATCTGAAG
>NC_043717.1:96823425-96827864 GCF_006229205.1 Suricata suricatta
GCGAGATCATGACCTGAGCCGAAGTCGGATACTTAACCGACTGAGCCACCCAGGTGTCCCTATTTTCTTTTTATAAAAATATTTATTTATTTTTGAGAGACAGAGAGATAGCATGAGTGGGGAAGGGACAGAAAGAGAGGGAGACAGAGAATATACAGAGAGCTCTGTGCTGACAGCTCTGCACTGACAGCGGGGAGCCCAAGGTGGGCTTGGATTCATGAACCATGAGTTCCTGACCTGAGCCAAAGTTGGATGCTCAATCGACTGAGCCACCCAGGCGCTCCTGAAAATATATTTTCATCCCAACTTCTAGGACCCTTCAGCTCTGATTAGGGAGGGTTTGGCTGTCTGAGAAGAAAATGAGAAGTTATGCTGCTACATTCTCTAGCCTCCCGTGCTATTGGCATGATATTCACAAAGTGAGATTCGTAAAAATGGAAGAGGCATGTGGCATTCAGGGCCCTGCATTGGAGGACTCTGCTGTGAGTATATATAAAAAAAAAAAAGACCCAAAAGAAATGAGTAAGTGGTAACTTCAAATATTGAAAAAAATCATCTCATCTAAATATATAAGAAAACTACAGATGTTTCCTTAACATATGCAGTCCTATGCAAATGATTATGTAAATTAAACAAAAAGTTAGGACTGGCAAATTCCCAAGTTTCCAAGATTTACTTATGTTAACCTAGTATTCATCATAGAAAGAAGGTTGAGGATTTGTGCTTACCCCCCATCATGCTTACATGGGGTGGGCGAGGCAAGTCTAAAGGATATATTACATTATAGGGTGGAGGCACCTATATTGGGACACGCTGGATAGATGGTTAGATGGTTGGATGGATGGGTGGATGGATGGATAGATAGATAGATAGATAGATAGATAGATAGATAGATAGATAGATAGATAGTTTTTCCCTTCAAAATGTTAGCCAGCTCATCCATCATGCTTAGTTGGTTGTGGGCAGCAATGGGACTAGAAATGAAAATGAATCTGAGTTGCAGTGAATTTTGATGAAGGCCTGGTTCATTCAAGAAAGATTAAAAATAAATCCTCAGCCCACAAATTCCCAGAGGAATGGAAAACTTTAGAGGCAGCTACAGGGGAAGAATGAATGGGCTCCATCAAACCTTCAGACACTGGCCCGTTTGGGGTGGAGATGTAGGGGAGTACTTTGTAGTGGGTCAGACTTCCCCAGCCCACATCATCTGGGTCTTTCATGGACCTATGAAATCAGGTTGTGAAGACTGACAGCGAGCTGGATTAGACTCTAGCTGTCTTCCATCCAGAAAATATTCTTCCCAGTTCCTCTCCCCACATCTTATTAAACTGCAAATGGTAGAGTAATAGACATTTTCTTCCACGCCTTGACTTTTTTGTTGTTGTCTTTCTTGTTCTACATTTAGCAACATATAGGGACATAAAGAGCTTCCTTCCTTAAAGGCTACATTGTATGCCACTGTATGGCTATGCCATAGGTTTTTAAACAGATTTCCTAATGCTGGTCTCCAAACTTCTGCTCTTTCAAATAAATGCTGCAATACATAGCCTTAGTACCCATGGGGAAAATTCCCAGAAATCAGGTTGTGGGCCTGAGGTTGGGGGAGTATTTCCTAGTATCTGCTTCCTTTTGACCTGATCCAGAAATGAGAGCAAGTAATGTTTTGAGGATGGTTTGCCATTCTTTGAATCTGTTATCTAACAAAGTACAGCACTATGGACTCTGTGCCCAATTCTGTGCCATGGAAGATACGACAATGAATAAACCACAGTTCTACCCATAGCGAACTGGGACCATTCTTGGGGTAATAAAACATCCACACCTGTAACATTTTGTCCACAGTAACATATGTCACCTCTTCAATTGCATGATAGAGTCCTTTAGGCATAATAAACAGTAGCCATTTGATTACAAATCTAATTCCACAAATACTTATTGAGCACCCACTATGACTGGGGTGCTGAACAACACAGACACAGTCCCTGCAGTTGTCTGGGGAGAGAGAAAATGAAATGTGCAAGCACAACCCAGTGTGCGATATGCTCATACACTGTTACGGGGGGTTCCAATTTAGACAGCCGGTGGGAGGACCACCAGGTACAGCCTCTTTGGAAAACTGTTTCATAGCTTCTAATAAAAAATTAAATGTACTTCATGACCCAGCGATTCCACTCCTAGAAAAATGCAGACATACGACTGTGAAAAAACTTGTAGGCAAATAGTCAGAGCCATTTTACTCAGTACAGCCAAGAAAGTGGAAACAACCGACTCACCAACAGGTGAGTGGACAAATGGTGAAGTGCTCAGCCAGTGCAATACTACTCAGCAGTAACGAAAGAATGAACTCTGGCTATGCACAACATGGGTAAATATAAACAATATGTTGAGTCACAGAAAGCAGACACAAAAGAGTCCACACTGCATGATTTTGTTTGTAAAGGCAAACATACCTGATGATTACAGAAGTCTGAATAGCGGCGATCTCCGGGGGAGGGGTACGTGCTGGGAAGGAGCAAGAGGGAAACATCTAGAAATGGTGTCTATCTTGATCTACATGGTGGTCACACAGGCAGAGACGCAGATAAGTGTGCATCCGGTTGCACCCATAGGACAGTGCACTTTATGCATTTACCGTGTGTCTGCCATACAATTTTTTTGAGAGCCGTATCTGTCAAGCATATATGTACATATACTTACCCATTTCCAACATTCCACCCAGTGTGGGGATACAAAGATCTATGGACAAAGTTGTTTTTCGTTTTATTTATTTTTGTATGTTCACCTTTTAATTGTTTTAAATTTAAAAAAAAATTTTTTAAGAGACAGAGAGAGATAGCATGAGCAGGGGAGGGTCAGAGAGAGAGGGAGACACAGAATCGGAACCAGGCTCCAGGCTCTGAGCTAGCTGTCAGCACAGAGCCCAATGTGGGGCTCGAACCCACAAGCAGTGAGATCATGACCTGAGCCAAAGCCAGATGCTCAACTGAATAAGCCACCCAGGCGCCCGTTTTAATGGAATATAATCAATGTGCAATGTTATTATGTGCAACATAATGATTCAACAATTCTATATATTTTTCAGTGCCCACCATGATAGATGTCACCATCTGTCATTACACAATGTTATTACAATATTATTGAGTATATTCCCTCTGCTCTCCTCTCCGTGACTTATTTATTTTATAACTGGAAGTTTATACATCTTAATCCCTTTTATCTATTTTGTCCATGTGCAAAGTTATTTACTACAGCCTTGGAAGACTGAAAATTGGGAATGAAGTCCAGCAATATCATAATAGTTAAATAAATGTTGCCTATACATAATTTGGGGGTAATATACAGCTAATAAAAGGAATAAGTTATATCAATATGATTAAACATGCAAAGATATCCACCATGTTTTATGCTGAAGAGGAAGCTGCCAAACAGTACGTACAGTATAATAAAGTATGTATAAAAACAAAACCCCGTGTGTATGCCATCCAGGTACATGCAGCAAAAGAAGTCTGTAAGGATACACGCGCCCTTGTTAACAGTGGCTTCCCTCTCGCAAGAGTGATTGGTGGGGACTTTCATTTTTTATTTTCTATACCTACCTATTGTTTTAATTTTTATAACAAGCATTTGTATCTTTTGTAATTTAAATTTTTCCTAATGATCAAAATATATACAACACTATGGGTTTCCCTGGTTTGGGGAATCAAATGGCTGAAGATGCCATTAACTCACTAAGATGGTAATAGCGGAGGTGACCAACGCGGGGGTTGGTGACAAAGATGATAAGTTCAGTCTTGAACATTTGATATTGAGATGCCTATGGGACACTCAGAATGCCTAGAAGGGAGGTGATGTGTAGTAGGTCTGGGGCCGAGGGGAGAGATTAGGGATGGAGATCGAGATTTGGGGATATGGATGGCAATCAAAGCCACCATAAGAATGAATAAGATTATGAAGGGATAGTATGGAGAGGAATAAAGGGAGCATAGAGACCCAGGAATGAAGAACACCAAGGAGCAGACAGGACTCTGAGGTGTCACGTAAGCCAAGGAAAAAGAGAGGTTCATGAAGGATGAAGTACTCCATGGAATGGACATACAATAAAGAGAGGAAAGTGTGTTCCAGATTTAGTGACAAGAAAGCTTTGGTGAGATCCAGGAGGTTGTGTGTGAATGGGGACAAACGTAGCTCTTCCAATAAATTCAGTTGATAAATTGCGGGAGTTGCTGGTGGGGAGGATGGTCACTGGAAAAGACTGAGGTTGAGAGAGATTTTTTTACATAATTGTTTAAGAGTTTAGTTTTAAGTAATGTCTATACCCAACATGGGGCTCGAACTTACAACCCTGAGAACAAGAGTCACATGCTATACTGACTGAGCCAGCCAGGCTCCTGGAGAGAGATTTTAAAAAGATAGTCTTGGGGTGCCTGGGTGGCTCAGTC
>NC_043717.1:96827964-96833110 GCF_006229205.1 Suricata suricatta
TGCCCGCACCTCCAATTCTTTTTTAAATTGGAATGCTTCTGACGGCAGCATTATTTATGGTGACAGCAAAGTCGGAGGCAATCTGGCATCCATCACCAAGAGAGTAGCGAGGGAAACTCTGGTGGGTGCACGCTCTGCAGCACTTTTTGGCAATCGGGAACAGGGGATTCGATGCACATAGAGCCACACGGATAGGCTTTTCAAGCATAATGCTGGGTAACGAAAAAAAATAGCAAGAGACAGAATAATATATATAGTAATATCATTTCCAGAAATATTTTTTAAAAGGCATTTTCTGAAAAGGACAATGCACACTTTGTAAGAACGCATCCAAACAAAACTCGAGGAATCAAACAGAACAGGGTGGTGGCCGATGAGGGAGAGAGAGGGGTGTGGGGGAGACAGGGAATAAGTCAATTAAGCCAGATACCCATGATGATAAATGTGTCGTGGGCTGACTTTGATTAGCTCAACCCTCTGCACCCAAGGCACTAACTAAATGCGGAGGTAAAGAAATGAATTGAGGGGTGCCTGGGTGGCTCAGTCGGTTGATCATCCAACTCGATGTTGGCTCAGGTCATGATCTCACAGGTCGTGAGTTCTAGCCCCACACTGGGTTCTGTGCTGACAGTGGGGAGCCTGCTTGGGAGTCTCTCTCTCCATCTCTCTCTGCCCTTTCCCTTCTCTCTCTCTCGCTCTGTTTCTCTCTCAAAATCAATAAATAAACTTTAAGGGGGGGAGGGAAGAAATGAATTGAAATACTTCCTAGCCTCTTGAAGGTTTCAAACAACACCTTTATCTCTAACCCAGAATAATGAGCTCACACAGGATCAGAGCTGGAGAGGGGCCTGCCCCTCACCCCACCACTTCTTTTACAGATGAGGAAACTGAGACACCGAGAAGAGAAATGACCAAGCCAAAGTCACGTGCTCAGCGGTGAAGCTTAGACTAGACCCAGGCCTCCCCTGCCCAGGACTCCCTTCTCCTGACCATGTGTATCCACTGAGGAGAATTCTCACTTGTTCTGTTGTTGCTGTGTGCTCCTTAAATGAATTCGACTCCATCTCATGGTTTCTGCTTCCTTCATATTTTTTTAAATTTAAAACTAAAAGCAGGGGGGAAAAATGTACTGCCCTGACCTGCCTGCATATCAAAACAGTAAAACATAGCTAATTGCAAGAGTTCTCAACTCTTCTTTTTTAATTTATGGCATATGGTTGAATACTAGAATTTTCGACAGCATGCTTCAAGGGGTTTCAGAAGTTTACTAAACAAGTCAGTGATAATAGCAACGCAGTCCCTTCTGCATTATAACGATGCCTCGCGGGGCCTGAGGAAGCATAAAGATTTTTATCAATGTGCTTATCAACACAAGTCACCCCTGTGCAACAATTTCAGGAGAACAGCTCCCTGCCCTGACCACCCTCACTTATGTACCCACGAGGCGAGCGACCACGAGAGCTTTCTGGAGGCCTGGATGATACTATTCTGCTACATATGTTTGATGGTCCGTGCTCCCTGGTGCCTCTTCCCCCTTACAACAAACTGAATTCCGGTTGATTCTATAGTGCGTATAGGCCTACTCGACTCCATGTTTCCCAGGACAGTCATCATCATAACACGTCGTATGCTCGGTTGTAGCAAAACGACATCGCCTTCGTGGCATCCACATAGGGTTCAGGGGACACTGGCTGAGCACCACCGCTCCAGTCTGCAATGGGAGGTGGTGGAAAGGAGTTGTTAAGGGCATGGGCATCAGTATCAGAGACTCCAGAGTTTAAATGCAGGACCTATCAGTGTATAACCAGCCTTTGGCAAAATACTTGGGCTTTTTAATTGGATCCAACAGACATTGATGGGTCTGCTATATGCGTGGTCCCATTCTAGGTGCTTGGGGGTGTGGTAGCAAACCAAACAGATGAAAACCCCTGCCCTCATGGAGTTGACATTCTAATAGGGGTAAATAGACAACAATTAGCGAAATAAATAAGTACATTATGTGATGTGGTAGAAGGCAGTACGTGTCCTGGGCTAAAGAAAAAGCTGAGAAGGGTACTTGGGTACTGGATTGCTGGGGAGAGGGTGCAGGTGGCAGTATTAAGTAGGGTGATCAGGGGGCATTTGGTTGGCTCACTCAGTTAAGCGTCCAGCTTCGGCTCAGGTCATGATCTCACGGTTCGTACGTTCAAGCCCTGCATCGGGCTCCATGCTGACAGCTCAGAGCCCGGAGCTTGCTTCGGATTCTGTGTCTCCCTCTCTCTCTGACCCTCCCCTGCTCACTTGCTCGCTCTCTCTCTCTCTCTCTCTCAAAAATAAATAAAACATTAGAAAAAAAACGAATGACCTCAGGTTTTTGGCCTGACCAATGAGAAGAAAGGACATCCTCCCTACATCTGATAAAGGAGCAGGTTTCCCTTTCTTCATGCTTTTTCATCAGGAGCAGTGTTTTGCACACATTGAGTGCCACCCAGGTGCCTCAGTCGGTTGAGCATCAGACTTCGGCTCAGGTCATGATCTCAAGGTTTATGAGTCCGAGCCCTCACTGCTGTTAGAGCAGAGCCCAGTTCGGATCTTCTGTCCCCCTCTGTCTGCCCCTCCCTGGCTTGCGCCCAAAAATAAATAAATGCAATAAAAAAAAAGAAATCCTCGTGGAGATGATGTTAAGTAGGAAGTTAGACACACAAGTTCAAGGGAGAAAGCTGGGCTAGAGGTACACATTTGGGAGTCACTGGCATAGAGGTTACTTTGAGGCTAGATGCGCTCACCCGAGGAGTGAGTGGAAATAAGGGAAGAGCTCCAAGGACTGAGCCCTGAGGCCTCTCAGCATAGAGAAGTCAAAGGGGCACGACCAGAAAAGGAGATTAAGGAGTATCAGGAAGTTGGAGAAAAACCAAGACAATGCAGCGTCCTGAAAGTCAAGGGAAGGAAGTGCATCGAGGAGGAGGGGGTGACCCACTGTTTTAAACACTGCTGATGGATCAAGAAAGATGACGACTGACCACTGACCCATGGGCTGGAACTGTGAAGGTCATTGGTGACTTAGCCAGAGCAGGCTTTATGGAATAGTGGAGGCAAGGACCTAACTGGAGTGGCTCTAAGAAAAAACTTGGAGATGGGGAACAGAGACAACTCTTGAATGACATATGCTGTGAAGGGGAACAGAGAGATGGGTGGTAGCCTTGCCCATCTCTCAGTGTTATTGAAAAAATTAAGAGATTCGATAAAAAGATTTTGCATACTGAGATAGTATACATAACGTATCTATCATATAGCAGGCACTCAATAAATGGTAGCTATATCTTTATATTGTTTACACTAGAATCAAAAGCATGTTTTGACACCTTTTTATTTTTTTGTATTTATTTGAGAGAGAGCAAGAGAGCAGGGGTGGAGCAGATGGAGAGAGAGAAAGTGTCCTAAGCAGGCTCTATGCTCAGCATGGAGCCCGACACAAGGCTGGATCCCACAACCCTGGGATCACTACCTGAGCCAAAATCAAGAGACGGATACTCAGCCCACTGAGCCCCCCCAGGCACCCCTACCTTTTAGAATAATACCGATTTTAATGTCTCTGACCAATGCGTTTGATGAGTCATTGTGTGTGGGAAACAAACAGAAATCTCAGAATAAGTTTTGCTGTAGTGCGTATCAAACCACATCTCTCAAGATGACCTCCAAAGGACACAGCTGCTAAGTTTTCAGCACATTCGTGTTCCCTAGGATATTGTAATTATATGGAACTACCAGAGGCTGAAGGAAAAAAGCTTCTTTCGAAAACACAATCTTCTTTCAAAATGGACCAAGCATCTCCATTATCGAGCATGTCTCAAATGTAACAGGGCCGTAAAGTTGCCCCCCTTTTTTTGTCCTGTATATACACTATTGTCCCCCCTCTCCTCCCCTAATTGCCCAGTTTCTATTGGTCAGGAAGGTGTGTCCCAAAAGACCACAGTGTATTGTGTGTGTTAATTTTTTCCTGTTTCAAAGAGAAGTAGTTCTTCCTTTCTAACACACACCCCTCCCTCACCTCCTCAGCAACCTACCTTCCGTGACACAAGTCTGTCCCTCTCTGCTCACAATGCCCAAACCTCTGGCACACTAAATTTCCTTCCCTCCTCAAGCCACCACCCCATCGTCTTTCTGCCAACACCAAAGCCCTCCCAGTCCCCCACTCTTCTGTCCCCCGCACCACTGAAACTGCTCTGGAAAAGATCACCAGGGACCTACTGGTCTGATAACTTCCTCTCAGCCTTTATTCCCTCCAACTTCATTCTCCCTCAGCTTCCTCGACACTGTTCTGTCCTGGCTCTTGGCTTTTCCCAGGGCCCTCTCCTTAGTCTTGTCTTCTTGCTTCATGTATTCTTCCTGGGCGAGAGACTTCACTTCCAGGGCTCTTGTGATCAATAACACACTTGTGATTTTCATGTCTGTATCTGCAGCCCAAAGGTCTCTCCTGAACTCCAGCCCCATATTTCCACCTTTCATCAGACAACTGTACCTAATTGACTCATGGACACCTCAAACTACACATGTTCACCTCCAAACTCATTAACTTCATCCCGTCTGCCCCACTGGTGCCATTGCCCCAAGCTGGAAAGTTGGGAGACAGTCTCTGTTTCCTGCAATGTCTGGACACCCACATTTCATTCGTTCCCAGGTCTGAAATGCCTCTGGAATCCCTACTTCCCTCTTCTTCCCCAAGTACCATGGGCTTGGCTCAGGGTCTCTACATCATTCACACAAAGTTCCTCTTGCCCCTACCACTGCCCCCAGAGTCTACTGACTTCAACCACACTCAACCACATAGCCTTCCCTGAATGTCTGATGAGCTTTTACACTAAGGAGCAGAGTCTAACTTACTTACATTTCTGCAATGTATTTCTTCCACTGTAGAAAATGCCATCTGTGTTCAGTCTACAGTATATGCAGTCTCCAAGCCCATTAGGCTACTGTTCTTTGTTGCACTAACAGGTTCCCAAAGAGCCAGACCCTTTGGGTCATCGGGCCCAGGACCACCTCCCTATGCCCCTCTCTGGAAGTATTAGGCAGATTACAAAAGAAACACTAATGACTGGACTTCACTGGGGAGGGCGGGCTGCCTTGTTCTGTGCAACTGACACGTATAAAAAGAAAACACCCACCCTCT
>NC_043717.1:96833210-96879723 GCF_006229205.1 Suricata suricatta
TTGTGCCACTCAACTCTGTTGGCTGGCACAGTCCCCGAGAGGACGACGTCTGCGGCCCAGTCCCGGTGCCTTCAGGGGACATGGGCAGCAGAGAGGCACCAAAAGGAAGGACACCAAGTCCCGAAGAGATGGTTCTTAGGGTAATCTTTCACTGAGCACTTTTTTCCAGTTTGGAAGGTTGACTCACCTGTTTATATGCTAAAAAGAGCCCCCTTATTTTGACTTCTGAATACTTTCTCTCCTCATAGTCAAACTTATTATGGAATAAAACATTTTGATAATTGCTTTTTAATACGATGAAAGGTTGGAACCTTTTCCAATGACAAGGAAATGAGAGAATATAATGGAATGATGTCTTGTAATTTTTATAACTTCCAAATAGCAAATCAGAGAGTCGTTCATTTATTCACGGAAGTTTCCTTCCAGAATCACAGAATTACTCCTACACAGCAATTAGAAGGGGGAGACGAGTGCTTAAGCATTAGCTGTAACTTGTCTTTCTGAGGAGGAAGGATTAGGTTTAAGCTGCTCACAATGGAGAAAGTTGATTAAGAAACCGAAAATGTTAGTTATTACTTCTGCATTCTAAAAAGTTTTCTAAGTTGATAAATTAAGTAAACCATCCCTATGAGTTTCAGGAGTTTGTTGAAAAACAGAAGCCAAGGTAAATAATCTAAATGTCTGTATTTCAAATATTACTCTTTGCTTTAAAACTGCAGTTTCTCAGGGGTATGTCTCTTATCTACCACTTGTCAAAGTCCAAGGCTGGGCAGCTCAGTGGGTGGGAAGCACGATACGGCCATTCTACGGTGTGGGATCGGGGGGAGAAGGACTAGGCAGAGGGCAGGCAGGAGTCTGCAGGGGTACTGTACTGTCCCTAAGAGCCACTGACCAACTAGACCTTAAATCTATGACTATCAGCACTCAAAGAGAATCAAGTAGAAGAACCCCAAAGAATAAGTCAGCCCTAAGTTTGACCCACTGCACTCTTGACTCCCAAGCTTGTTTGTGCCTTATTGATTTTGTTTTGGCTCTTTCCTTTAACTGATCCCAGTATGTTCTCTGTATGTGTGTGTCCATCTCTGTGTCTGTGTCTGTGTCTGTCTCTCTGGCGCTCTCTCTCTCTCGCTCTCTCTCTCTCTCTCACACACACACACACACACACACACAAACACACACACACTAAGCCTCATTCAAATCTTCCTTAGAAGTTGCTTTAAGTTAAGTTGGTTTTGAAGTTAGGTTTGGAGCCAGCTGACTCACTCAGCAGCATAGCCCAGCGGGCCAAGGTTACTTCATCTTCTTCCTCGAGTCTTTATTTCTTTTTGACACTTCCTTCCTTCACTGCTACTTGCCATTTGTTTTCTCACCTATGTGCTCTACCAGTTGGCTCTCAGAAAGGAATCACAAAAACGAAATGAAAAGGGCAACGTGTGTTCACATCCTGTGTATGTGAGCTGAGCGTCGTGTGTCTCGACCAAGAGTGAAAGGGCAGAAAATGAGATTCTGAAGATGGATTTTTATTTCTTACTGTTAAACCAGGAGATTAGTTGTTACCACAAAATCACTCACTTGCTGTCTTCTTCAGCCATGTCCTAATTTGATATGTGTCCTGATCTAAATATGCATCACTTGTAAACTACGTCAAATTCTTTCTGGAAGAAAGATGTGTGTAAAGAAGGCAAGGTTTTGTTTTGGGGGCGTGGTTTGTGGTCTTGTCTGCTTTCGTAGGGTTTTTACACACCCTAGTTTGTCTCCACCATCCATCCATTAGCTCATCATTCAAGGCTGTTCATTCAATAAACATTTCACATGAATCTCACTTTGTGCCAGGTCCTTTGCCTGGCCCTGGGGACACAAAGACAAACAGGATCAAGGGGAAAACTCCCTGCTGGGGCACCTGGGTGGCTCAGTTGGTTAAGCATCTGAATTCACCTGTGGTCATGATCTTGTGGTTCTTGAGTTCGAGCCCTACATCTGGCTGGCTGCTGTCAGCTCAGAGCCCGCTTCCGATCCTCTGTTCCTCCCCTCCCCGCCTTTCTCTCTCACACAAAAATAAAAATGAAACGTTAAAAAAATAGTCCCTGTACTGAAGGAGCCTAAAGGAGAAACAAAGTGCTGTTATAGAGCTTACATATTAGTAAGAGACACAGGTTCACAATAAATGCAATATCACATATGATTTGTGCACTGTGAAGGATGCAATTCAAGCTGATGGTGGCAGATGCCATGCGGTGGTGACTAATTCTTAGTTGAAGAGGATAAAGGTAGGCTTCACCGAGGAGGTGGCTTTTAAGTAGACTCTTGAAAGATGAATTGGTTGATTTGGGCCGAGGTGTGGAAGAAAGGTATTCCAGGCTGAGGGAACAGCATATGGAAAGCCTAAGAGGTGCAGAAGTGTTTGCTGGGTTCCCGCAGCTAGGCAAGGGGAGGAAGGAGAAGGGGGAGATGGAAAAGAACTTGGAGCACCTAGAATGCCGAACTCAGGTGTGTGTAGGCACTACTTGGCCCTTGGGGACCTTCTCGATTGGCTCCTGGCCTCCTTTCCAGTCTGTTCCAGTTCCGTATTCCTCCCCTCTCTGCTGATGGGCTGCTGTGACTGCACCTGTTGCCCTGGCCTGATTCTCAGCACCCATTTAACACTTGTACTGACACTTCTGCCTCTTTCTACTCCTGGCCACCTTGGAGAAGTCCCTGTCTTAGCACCCAGCCCTTGGGATCCAAGTTCAACCACTGACTCTGACTGCGTCCCCAACTTCCCTACACTGGTAAGGAGGGACAGAAAGCAACGTATTCAGACAGGAATCCTGCTGCTTGCATGGTGCTGCAGGACTATTGCGAGTTTCCTGTAACATCTACTTTGCTGTAGCTAGAGACTGGGGTGCGGTAGGGGGGTACAGTTCTTCAACCAAAGATCACCCCAACAGATAGAATAAGAACGCCATTACTTTGCTATTTTAGGATATTGAGTTTTGAAACCTCAAGATTCTAACCATGAAGACCACCAGCATCATGGAGACACATCACAATTTCGCTGGAACAGCTTACATTGTACCCAATATCATTCTCCTCCACGTCCTTTTCCTTTCTCCCAGGTAAGCCTAGTGAACACCACAGTGTGGGTTCAGGTGAGACAGATCTGGATTTGAATTCAGGCTCTGCCCCATGTTAGTTCTGTGACCTCAAGCAAGTCTTTTAATCTCTTGGAGCCTTAATACTTTTTCTGTGATATGGAGATACTAAGTAGCACCTACTTTATAGGAATGTCTTGAAGATAAAATAAGATCATGTGTTCGAAGTACTCAGCACAGTGCCCAACGCATGAGAGTTCAGTAAGTATTTGTTAGTGCTGTTGTAATTTTGATCATTATCATTTCATTATGTGTCTTCTCATATCTACATTCTCAATTCTACTCTTAAAGTGTCATCCCCAAGGTGTCCAAAATTAGGATGACTGAGGACAAAGTGGTTTGGAGATCCCACAGATTGAAGGAGGTATAAGCGTCACTGGTCATCTCTGTTTAGAAGTTCAGTACTGTAACTGACATCAGTTAGAGAACAGCCACTGACCATCAAGTTCCCATTGTTTTCTCTGATATGCCCAAGAGATGAGCCAGGAGTAACGCGTGCCCAAAGATATCAGTAATGTGTCCCCAAACACACCCCCCACCTCCTTTATACCTGAAAAAAAACCTCAGGAAAAATATGCTGTAGACTTAAATAGGAAATACTTGTTTCATTGGTCAGAATCACTTACATAGCCTCTTAGGGCCGTATAGTTTCAAGGGAGCTGTCACCATACCCTTGGGTTTCTGCACAAAAGGTTGGTACTTTCCCTATGATATTCTCATCTAAGAGTACCAGCAATGACCTGCGTCTCAGACAATTGCTCCTCTGTCTTAAGGAAGACAATTTGGCCCAGGTAATTGGTCCTTTGATAAAATTATAGAAGCCTCTTATACTCGAAAACATCCATTTAAAAAAATCAAAAGTGGCTCAAAGTAGAGGGCCACACTTATTTAGAATGGTTATCTAATTATATGTGGGTTGTTTAGGAAGCTTTGCAAATTAATGGAATAAGTATACTGACTCATTAACTATTTTTTACCAACTACCATATCCCCTTATTTTCCTCAAGTAAATAATGAATGATTGCAAAGTGACTGACATTCTCTTCTATTTATAAGTAGTGCTGGGTAAGTAGAGAGGAATGCTTTTGCAGATAGAGTCGGGCACAGATTTTGCCCCTCCCTGACTCATGTAAATATCCTGAAAAGCGCACCAAGTATAAAATATGTAGAGGTCACAGCTATCATCTACTGCATCTAGAGTACCAAAGCTCTACCATATGGTTTTCCAGTGGGAAAAGAGATCTCTCTTTTCTTTTGGCTCTGTTGTTACAGCCTATCAGACGGGGGGCCTTAAGTAGAGCTATTGAGCCCCAAATGCCTTCTGAAGGCTCTCCTTGACATATAGATGGGTCCTAAAGCCATGGGACCAGATAATGTCACCCTAGTCAGAGAGTGTACACAGAGAAACAGGGCCTAGGTCCAAACTCTAAAGAATCACAACATGTAGAGGTCAGGCAGAAAAGAAGCCTACAAAGGGCACTGTGAAAGGATGAGCAGTAAGGGAGGAGAAAAAGCAGGAAATATGATTTCACTCACAGACATCATAAATAGACAGAGTTTCAAGAAGTGAGTAGTCAATGGCCTCGAATACTGCTGACAGGTCAAGCAACTCGAGGCCTCTCAAGTGCCCTTTGAATTTTGGGAACACGAAGATTGTTGACAAAACTATTGAGGTCTGTCTCAGTGGAGTGATCAGAAAAGAAGCCAGATGAGGGAGCTGATGGATGGGAGGTCAGGAAGCACATACAGTACAACACGTGGAGCCAGTTCTAAAGGACTCGTGGCACAGGACGTACAGGTCATACACCTGAGTTTGGTCTTTGTTAGGAAGAGGAAGATAGCTTTCATCATATCCAGAGGAAGGAGGGGCAGTTGCAGATTAGAATAGTGGATTCAGTGACAAGGAGATGCACTCAGTCAATGAACATATTAGCAGCCACTCTTTCTGGCTCTATCTGAGGATGCTATGAAATAGACAAAGTTTCTACTCTCACATCATGGAGCTTTCATTTGCAGGGAGGAAACATATAATGAAAAACACATCATATGTAATAGAATTTCAGAGAGAGAACCATATAATAGGCTAACGGACTTAGTGGGTACTTGTGTGTGGGGTGGGGGGACCAGTGAAGTGGTTCTTTATTTTTTAAGATTTTTCAAAGTTTATTTTGGGTGCCTGGGGGGCTCAGTTGGTTGTGTCCAACTTCGGCTCAGGTCAGATCTCACGTTGGTGGGTTCAAGCCCTGCATCAGGCTCTGTGCTGACAGCTCAGAGCCTGGAGCCTGCTTCTGGTTCTATGTCTCCTTCTCTCTCTGCCTCTCCCCTTCTCATGCTCTGTCTCTCTCTGTATCGAAAATAAATAAAACATTAAAAAAATTTTTTAAAGTGTATTTTGAGAGAGAGACAGCACGAGTAGGGGAGAGGCAGAGAGAGAGGCAGAGAAAGAATCCCAAGCAGGCTCCACGCTGCCAGTGGAGAGCCCAACACGGGGCTGGAAACCATGAGGCCTAAGCTGAAATGAAGAGTTGGATGTTTAACCAACTGAGCCACCCCGGTGCCCAAAGTGCTCTTTTTCAAAGCGGAACCAGAGAAGGCCTAAGAGCAGAGACCTAAAACAATATGAGGGAAGAGTATTTCAGGATGGCTTCCATTATGTCAATGAAATATAAAGTGAGGTCATCTCCTGAGAATGAGGAGTATAGGAGGGTTGAGGAGAGAGAGGAGAAGATATGACATAATTATTCTGGACAGTGAGAACATGAATTTCCCCGGGAAATGTACCAGGATTGCCCCATGGTATTAAGCGACAGTTGGTCTTTGTGATCATGACTGTAAAGTGAGGGCAGGGGCACCTGGGTGGCTCAGTAGGTTAAGCACCCGACTTCGGCTCAGGTCATGATCTCACGTTTGTAGCTTCAAGCCGGGTGTTGGGCTCTGTGCTGACAGCTAGTTCAGAGCCTGGAGCCTGCTTCGGATTCTGTGTCTCCCTCTCTCTTTGCCCCTCTCCCACTCGTGCTCTGTCTCTCTGTCTCAAAAATAAATTAAACAAATAAAAAACAATAAAGTGAGGGCAAGCATCCCAATTCTGTTTCTATCTCCAGAATCATTTTGTGGCTCAGGTGCTGAGTCCAATCAGAGTTGGGGTTTTGTTGAGTGAATACTATGGTGGTGGGGGAGAAGACAGAGAAAGAGAGACCAGGAGGTTGTAAACTCGGGAAGAAGTGAGGATAACGATGGTTCATGGAGCCTGAGTAGGACAAAGGGAGGTGGTTGAGAGGAAGATGAAGCATTGAGAGGAGCGATGGAATTATGTGTTACAGGTCTCAGTGAGGCCAAAGAACAGAGACATGTCTGAGTCCTCACTTAGATTCAAACCCGAATGACCCTCCCTGCACACACACCCCACCGACAGAGCCACATCCTACCATCTGCCCAGCCAGTCGGATCCATTGGCACAACAATTGATTGTTAAGACATCTGTACAGTGGTTGACACAGTGTCCTGTTTTACATTTACTGGATAGTTTTACCGCCTTTGGCTTTACTTTCGCTGTATACCCACAAGTGTTGAAGACCTCAAGACCTCCTAAAGTCCACAGAGAGTCAAATTCATTCGGGTTGTGTAAACACCGTTTCCTACTGTCCCACGAAACTTAAGGACATTCACAAAATTGGGCTCTGAATTCTTGCGGTTTTGCTTCTGAAACTGCAAGACACCCACACACACAGCCACTGTCTCCTGCTTTGCTGTGGGGGGATGAGTTCCTCCAGGATCTAGGCGGCGAGCATTTGATTGAGGCCACTGTGGATCACTAATGCGTTCTTTGATGACTTCAAACTCAAGACCCCAATCACCCTAAGTATGTTTTCTTGCTTGCTTTTTCTCTTTTCCCTTAGAGTAAATCTCTGTCATCCTGCAAGAAAACATACTTAGGGTGATTGTGTGAGGGCATTCTTTACCTTCGTGCTTTAACCCAGAATTTTAATCCTCATTTGGGAGACTGTCAATCTCTAAATCCCTTTTGTGATTTCTCTCAAGAGATGGAGGTCATTATAGATAGGAATTCTTATGTTCCGGCTGGTCGGAGTTTCTGATGTGACTTTGTAGATTACTTGCTTCACTTTTAAAAACATTCTAAAGACCACGAGATTCCTTTTAAGCCAGTTCACTGCAACTGTATGTTAGCCAGTTAATTGGTTATAAACTCCTTACAAGGAAAGTCGCCTAACATGAGTTAGGTTCTGCTGTCACCTCCGTTAAGCCCCTAACCTCTCCAATTCTCGGTTTTCTCATCCCTACAGTAGGGCTCATGACCGCCGTGAAGATTAAAAGAGACAAGCCTGGGAAGCCTGGGTGACTCAGTCAGTCAAGCATCCTACTCTCAATTTCAGCTCAAGTCATGATCTCACAGTTTGTGAGTTCGAGCCTGGTGTCGGGCTCTGCACTGACAGTGTGGAGCCTGCTTGGGCTTCTCTCTCTCTTCCTCTTTCTCTCTGCCAATTCTCTCTCTCTCTCTCTCTCTCTCTCTCTCTCTACCTCTTTAAATAAATAAATAAACTTTAAAACTTTTACAAAAACAAATAAATAAGACAACCCATCTAAATGATGTAGCACGAAGGCAGGCATGGTGTCATTGCTCTCGGGACATTTGTCAGCATCATTACCGCACTCCACTAGCATGTCAGCATCCCAAGAACGTGGATTTTTGGTTTCTATCTCCAGTGCCTGAAACACAGTTTGGCACATAGTAGATACTCATTAATTGTTGAATGAATCACACGTGCCTTCTATTGTCTTTTGTAATTGCCAGTGTTAGGTACATGTAAACGTCTCTCTTTTTTTAAATTTTTGAAATGTTTTTATTTGGGGTGCCTGGGTGTCTTAGTCAGTTGAGCATCCTGCTTCAGCTCAGGTCATGATCTCACATTCGTGGGTTCTAGCCCCGCATCGGGCTCTGTACTGACAGCTAGCTCAGAGCCTGGAGCCTATTTCAGATTCTGTGTCTCCCTTTCTCTCTGACCTTCCCCTGCTCATGCTGTCTCTCTCTGTCTCTCAAAAATAAATAAAAGATGTAAAAAATTTAAATGTTTTTATTTATTTTTGAGAGAGAGAGACAGACAGACAGACAGAGCAGGTGTAGGGGAGGGGCAGAGAGAGAGAGAGAGAGAGAGAGACACAGAATCTGAGCTGTCAGCATAGAGCCTAGGTGGGGCTTGAACCCATGGACTGCAAGGTCATGACCTGAGCTGTAGTTAGACACTCAACCAACTAAGTCCCCCAGGTGCCCCTGTAAATGTCTCTTAAAACCAAGAATCCTGGGGCACATGGGTGGCTCAGTCAGTTAGGGGTCTGACTCTTGATTTTGGCTCAGGTCATAATCTCACAATTTGTGAGTTTCAGTCCTGCATTGGGCTCTGGGCTGACAGTGCAGAACCTGCTTGAGATTCTCCCTTTCTCTCCCTCTCTCTCTGCCTCTCCCACATTCATTCTCTCTCTCTCTCTCTCTCTCTCTCTCTCTCTCTCTCTCTCTCTCTCTGTCTCTCTGTCTCTCTCTCTCAAAATAAATTAGTAAGCTTAAACAGAAGAACCAAGAATCCTGGAACAATAGTTATAGCTATAAGAACCTGAGTGATCAAGACCATCATTTTCATTGTACAGATGAGAAGGACACTGAGGTTCAGGCAGATGGAGCGAGTTGTCCATAGTCATAGAATCAGTTAAAGGCCATATCAATGATGAAGAGCCCAGACTCTGAAGCCAGATGAGGTAGATTCAAATCCCTACTACCACTCACAAGCTGTGTGATGTGAACAAGTTACTTCACTTCTCAGCACCTCAGTTTCCTCATGTGTGACGTGGGGGTGCATGGGGAATGTAGTCTATAATATTGCAGTAATGTTGTGTGGTGAAGGATGGGGACTACACTCATTGTGGGGAGTGTTGGGCAGCGTATAGGATTGTTGAGTCAATACGTTGCATGCCTGACATGGATATAACAATGTATGTTAATTACACTTCCGTTAAAAAAGCTCCTAACTCACACAGTTTTACATACGGGCCTGGCATACAATACACGCTGTACGTATTAGCTATTCTATTAGTTGCAGAGTTAGAGCCTCCCTACTTTCAGTTGCAACTGTTTCCCAGGACATTGGTCAGTTGAGTTTGTACTTCACAGCTGGAATGAATGACATTTTCCAGGTTTCTAGAAATATAATTGCTTCTGTGAGAGGCAGAGGAGATTAATCAGGCTCAGGTTTCTATCCTATGTCTGGTGGCTTTTCACTGTAACATTTAGATTTCAAATGCAGCTTCATTTACCTTGTCATCTGGAATAAGAAGATGTACTTCCCTTTTTACAGAAAGTATGTCTTGAACAAACATTATTCAGGGTCTCTGTCATCTTTTAATTCCCACTGTCTGGCACATATTAGAGTTTGGTTAAATATTCGTTGTTTGTTGAGGGAATCTACCCTCCTTTGGATCCTTAGTCATACAATCATGTAGAAATAGCAGGAGTCAGTGACGTTTTTCTGTAAAGGGCCAGGTGTAAATACTTTTGGCTTGTGGGCCACACAGTCTCTGTCATGGCAACTCAGCTCTGCTGTGAAAGCAGCCACAGTCTTAAGTCAATGGGCGTGTCTGTGTTCCCCTAAAACTTTATTTACAAAAACAGGTGACCGGCCCATGCATGCATGGGTCATAGTTTGCCAACTTCTGGTTTATAGAGTGGCGAGAGCTGTAGAGATAAAATTGAATGAAAGAAGTAAATCCAGGTAGGAATAAGTACTCGAATGAATTTTAAGCATTTAATTTCCACTAAACTAATGAGCAGTGGTTTACTCCATAAACAACTTTGTCCGAGTCCTAAGCTGCTGTGTTGGATGTTGTCTGGCTCTGTTTTATGCATGTTGGTAAATGAACCGAGCAGCAAAAACCAAAACAAAATTAACAAGGCACAAATTAGGGTGGGAGCCAAGAGCGCAGGGATTCAAACCTAGGGCTTATTTATTCTTTGGGATTTTTCTACTCGATTCTCTTTGAGTGCTGACAGTCGTAGACCATATAACTTAGGGTATAATTGGTCAGTGGCTCCTGGGAACAGTATGGCACCCCTTGGGAGTCCTATCTGCCCTCTACCTAGTCCTTCTACCCCCGATCCTACACAATAGAGTCTCTACTCTTACTTTTAAAAATGTGGCAGAAAAAACAGGGAGAGGATATTTATCCATTCATTCAACAACTGGCTGAACATCTATCCCATGATGACAATTATGGGAGCCTAGAAGAGGAAAGAGAAAGAATGGAGAAATCCACTGTTCCTGCTCTCATAGAGCACCCAAGCTAGTAAGGGAGACAGACCAGCAAACCGGAAAAAATACTTACTGAGATGGTGTGATACCATTAGTGTCATTGGAAAGCAGGGGCTAGGTTTAGAGTTTTATTTTATTTTTTTATAGTTTATTGTCAAGTTTGTTTCCATAAAACACCCAGTGCTCATCCCCACAATTTAGTTTTAAAACCCTGTACAATATTATTTGGACACCAGAGATTTCCTCTGGACCTTGAAGAAGTTCACACCCGGTTTTAGTGTAAGTGAAGTCAACTACTATTATAAAAGTTCATTTTATATGCATATAGACATGCTTTAAATCAACTTCCATCCCTAAAAACAAAACATTCGGAGAATAAAGAGTTTCTCACATTTCATTAGCTTCTGCAGTAGCCACTAATGATCCCAATTTGTTTGCTATTTGTCTGGAAGAATAACAAACCTAGCAGACCTGTGGAGACCAGGAGCCCTTCCTTCTCTCATGATCAATACGAGGCTGCACAGAACAGGGTGCAGAAAATAAGTTAGAAATATCGCTTGTTATAAATATGTCATGATTAAACCCTATCTGATGTATCTGGCATAGGAGAATAATTGGAAACTCTATTTATGGTCCTATTTACACTTCTATTGTCAAAATTAATGATTCACTATAAGTGAGATATTTTGCCCGTATTCATTGCCATCATCAGTTCCTGCTACTAAATGAAGATATGTTTAAATTTCCACAAACCTTGATTTTTTTTGCAAAGCCCCAGACACAATTTTTATGTGCTAACATTTATGACCAATAGCTTAGAGTCTTCCCTACATTAACAAGTCCTTACCCTTCCAAAGAGACGTTTATTTTTAATAGGTTTTATTAGCTACTGAATCGGTAGAAATGTATAGCATAGGTATAAGGAATGGAAAGCAAACCCAAAGTATCCACACATGCTTAAAAATTAAATTGAGTTTTGTATAAGTAAGGTATCACGTGGTACAAATTCTAAATTTGTAAAAGATGATACATGGAAACTTCTGTCATTTTTTCTGTCCCTGGCCTATAAAGCACTCCCTTACTCTTTTTAATGGCTGCCTAGTATTCTATTGTATGGATGTAACATTAATTTATTTAACCTGTCACTTATTGATTTATATTTAATTGTTTCTAATATTTTGCTGCTAAAAAATGCTGCAATGACTGATCTTGTATGTAAATAATTTAACACATCCATGGATGTATATGTATAGAATAAGTTCCTGGAGGTGGAGGTGTTCAGTCAAAAGGCATGCATATTTTCATATAGAGAAAATGTATATTTCATATATTTTATATTTATATGAGAGTGCTTGTTTCCCCAGACCTTTGTCAGTGAAATGTACCATTACGCTTTGTCATTTTTAGAGGTGAAAATGATACCTTGGAAGAATTTAAATTTCCATTGCTCTTGGGGCACCCGGCTCAGGTCATGATCTCGTGGTCCGTGAGTTCGAGGCTCTCCTCGGGCTCAGTGCTGACAGCTCAGAGCCTGGAGCCTGTCTTCCGATTCTGTGTCTCCATTTCTCTCGGCACCCCTCCTCTGATTGTGCTCTGTCTTTCTCTCTCTTTCAAAAGTAAATAAACATTATAAAATAAATGAATAAATAAAAATGTGCTTTTGTCCTGTTATTCCTGAAGCTGAACACCTTTTCATGTGTCAATAGCCATTTGTAGTCGGTCTTCTGTGAACAGTCTATTCATCTTCACCTGTTTTTCAGTAAAGCTTGTGAGTCTTTTTCATATTCACTTGTAAAGGCTATTCCTTTGGCGAAATCTGCTCTTTATCTAACATTAACTCCCCTTTCCCCCGGCTTGTTTGTATTTTTACTTTGTTTAGGTGGGTTTTGCCATGCAGACATTCTTTACTACTGTGTAGTCGAATGCATCCATTTTTGGTGTGTGTGGTTTGGGGTTTTCTGACATATTTAGAAAGGTCTTCTTTACTTTTAGAGTGAAGTACTGTGTTAAGCACTTGTGGGATACAAAGATGAAAGAAACAACTGCATTTTTTCCTCCAGAGAGCTTACAGTATACTGTGGGAGATAGGTATGTTTAAAAATATGGGAGTGTGGGTCTTTGAAGAGGAGAGTGGTGTGTAGGGGAAGGGGTATGGATAAGTGTAGGTTGAATGTAGACCTAGTTAGCCTTCCTTGGCCTGTGTATTGGGTCACTGATGTTCTTATTATGTCAAGCAGAATTCAGCCAGCCTCAGGGGGAAAGGATCAGATAGTCAATATTTCCAGCTTCCTGAATTCTCAATTCTGCTTGAACAATGAAAGTCTGTGTTCCAACATAACTTTATTTAACGACCCTGAAATGTGAATTTCAATGGAATTCTCATGTGTTATGAAATACTCCTCTTTTATTTTTTGAAAAAGTTCCCAAGCATTAAAACATATTTAAACTCACTCTCAGCTTGAGGACCATGCAAAAACAGGGGACCAGACCCGATTTGACTCCCCGAGGTCATAGTTTGCCAACCGCTGATGTAAAACGAACCACTGACAAATTCTGTCCCGGGAACAAAGTTGATTTTAGAGACACCTATCAATTCTCAAAAGCCTCACAAACAAATCTACCTACACTCATCACTTTATTTTTAAGGTTTTTTTTATGTTTATTTATTTTTGAGAGAGACAGACAACATGAGCAGGGGAGAGGCAGAGAGAGAGGGAGACACAGAATCCGAAGCAGGCTCCAGGCTCTGAGCTGTCAGCACAGTGCCCGACGCAGGGCTCGAACCCACAAACTGTGAGATCATGACCAGAGCTGAAGTCGGACACTCAACCGACTGAGCCCCCCAGGTGCCCCTATTTTTAAGTTTTGCAAGAGGACTCTGGAAGCAGTGAATGGGGAAGCTTCTGTGAGGTGGAGAGAATGGAGTTCTTTGAATCAAATTCCCTGATTCCTTCTGTTAAACTGCCTTTCACCTAATATTTTCGTCAGAGGCTCTAGAAACTATGGTGATTGATGCCATAGAAACACACAGCGAGCGAGCAGGGTGATGAGCTTGTGAATTGTGGCATGGCTGAGAGGCAAAAAAGCTTTTTAGCTGCCAATCTAGAGGCAAGGTAATAGAACAAAATGCAATGCAGCAAGCATGCAGCGAACCTGACTGTTTACAGACCGCTTTTCACATAAATTTTCACCTTTAATTTCACTCAACACTCACAATAACCCTGTGTGGTAGGCTTTTATTGTTATTATTATTTTACAGATAAGGATCTGACTTTTCTTCCAGCACCATTCACATTGCCCTGCAGTGTAAGGACTAGATGCCCCTTGATGCTAAGGATAGGACCATGGTCAGTGAATAATAATGATGAAGACGAAGACAGTAAAAGTGTGTGACTCACAGGATACTGGTTACGTTCCAGACACCAAGCTAGGCACTTGACACAGGAGGCTTCATTTCGGCCTCACAACTGCCCGAGGACGGAGTCATTACAGCATTGTGTTTTTAATCACAAGCTCTGCAGTTAGATAAACCTAGATTCAAGACAGAATTCTGCCAGTTATAACTCTGTGATCTGGGGTGAGTTACCGAACTTCTCTGATTTCCAGTTTCCTGATCTATAAAAGGCAGGTGATGTAATACTACTTACATCTTCCAGCTTTGGCATAGATCAAACAGGATGAGGCGTGTAAAATGCTTAGTACAGTGGCTCACCCGTACAAAGTGCTCAATAAATCTTTATTATTACTCCACAGAGCGTGTAATACCTCTGACTACCCCACTCAAGGTGATGACAGTACTTTGATAGAATCCACACACCTGGAATGCAGACCTTTCAAAAAAACCTTTTGTAAAAAAAATTTTTTTTATGTTTATTTATTTTTGAGAGAGAAAGAGACAGAGCATGAATGCGGGGGAAGGGGCACAGAGAGAGGGAGACACAAATCCAAAGCAGGCTCCAGGCTCTGAGCTGTCAGCACAGACCCCAACATGGCACTCAAACTCACGGACTGTGAGATCTTGACCTGAGCCAAAGTTGGACACTTGGCCGACTGAGCCACCCAGGTGCCCCTAAAAACTTTTAAAAACCATGTTTGTATGTTTGTTTGTTTGTTTGTTTGTTTTGAGAGAGAGTGTAGGGGAGAGGGACAGAGAGAGAAAGAGAGAGAGAAAATCCCAAGCAGTATCCACACTGTCAACACAGAGTCCGACACAGGGCTCGATCTCAGGAACTATGAGATTATGACCTGAGCTGAAATCAAGAATTGGATGCTTAACCAACTGAGCCACCCAGGCGCCCCTCAGAAAAATCTTTCACTTTGAAATAATTATAGACAAACAGGAATCTGCAAAAACAGCAGAAAGATCTGAATACACAGCTTCCCCAGATGGTAACATCTTATATAGCTGTGGGATAACAGCAAACCAGAAAATTGATGTTACTGTAATAATGTCAATTAGATTAAAGCCTTTATTCAAGTTGTATTAATAATATTTCCTTTCTTTTTATTGCTGTATTCCACTGTATGGAGATACTAGAATTTGTGTTACCATCACCCCTGAAGAACATTTGAACATTTCCAATCTTTGGTGATTATAAATAAAGCTGCTATGAATAATAATGCACACTGTGTGTGTGTGTGTGTGTGTGTGTGTGTGTGTGTGTGTGTAGATATAAGGTTCCACTTATTTATGCCCAAGGGTGTGGTTGCTGGGTCATAGGGTTTAAGTGTATGTTTAAATTTACGAGAAATTGAGAAACTTTTCCAGAGTGTCCCTACCACTTTATATCTCCACCAGCAGTGCATGACTTGGCCAATTTCTCCACATCCTCACCAGCATTTAGTATTATCGCTTCTTTTATTCACTATTTTTAGGAATAAAAAATCCTAATAGATGTGTAGTGATAATACCTTGTTGTTTTCATCTGCATTTCCCAGGTGGCTAATAATGTTGAACATTTTTTCTCTGTGTTTATTTGCCATATGTGTCTCTTCATTGGTGAAATGTCTGTTGATGTCTTTTGTCCATTTTATAGCTGGATGGATTATATTTTTACTCTTGAGTTTTGAAAGTTCTTTATATATCGTGTCTATAAGGCCACTGTTGAATATATGGTGTATGTTGAGGATCTCAATGTGTTCCCTGAAAAGATACGTTCAAGTCTTAAACCCCAATACCTATGAATGTGACCTTATTTGGAAGTAGGGTCCTTGCAGATATAATCCAGTTAAAATAAGGTCATACTGGATTAGGATAGGCCCAATCAAGTAACTTGTGTCCTTCTAAGAAGAGGGGAGTTTGGGGGTGCCTGGGTGGCTTAGTCAGTTTAAGTGTCCTACTCTTGATCTCGGCTCAGGTCTTGAACTCAGGGTCGTGAGTTCAAGACCTGTGTTGGGCTCTATGCTGGTCATGAAACCTGCATAAGGAGAACATCATGTGACAAAGGAAGCTGGGATTGGAGTTATATGTCTACAGCCATGGAGTGCCAGAAACCACCAGAAGCCAGGAAGAGGCAAGGAAGGATCCTTCACTTACAGCCTTCAGAGAAAGTTGCTGATATGTCTGTCTTGAACTTCTGGCCTCCAGAATTGTAATACGATAAATTTCTGTTGTTTTAAGCCACCAAGTCTGTGGTGATTTGTTGTGGCAGCCTTAGGAAATGAGTCCAGGGCATAAATCTTTTCTCCCAGTCTGTATCTGGTCTCTTCACTCACTTGACAGGATCTTTCCAGAGAAAGGTTTAATTTTGAGGAAGTCCAATTTATTAAGTTTTTCCCTTTCTGGATCATGCTTTTATCATCATGTCTAAGAACTCTTCATCTATTAGCCCTAAATCCCAAAGATTTTTCTCCTATGGCTGCTTCTAAAAATGTTTTCTTTTAATTTTTTAATGTTTTTTATTTATTTTTGAGAGACAGCGTGAGCAGGGGAGGATCAGAGAGAGGGGAGGGGAGACACAGAATCTGAAACAGGCTCCAGGCTGTGAGCTGTCAGCACAGAGTCCGACGTGGGGCTCGAACCCACAAACCATGAGATCATGACCTGAGCTGAAGCTGGATGCTTAACCAACTGAGCCACCCAGGTGCCCCTCTTCTAGAAATGTTTTTATTGAGGCTCTTGGGTGGCTCACTTGGTTAAGCATCCGGCTTCGGCTCAGGTCATAATCTCAAGGTTTTCAAGTTCAAGCCCCATATTGGGCTCTCTGCTGTCAGGGCAGAGCTCGCTTTGGATCCTCTGTCCCCCTCTCTCTCCGCCCCTTTCTTGCCTATGCTCACTCGCTCTCTCTCTCTCTCTCTGTCTCTCTCTAAAAAACAAACATTAAAAAAAGGTTTTATTTATTTATTTTTATATTATTTTATTTCCTAGAGAGAGAGCAGGGGAGGGGCAGAGGGAGAAAGAGAGAAAATCTCAAGCAGCTTCACACTCAGTGTGATGCCTAACACGGGGCTCAAATCCACGACCCTGGGATCATGACCTGAGCTGAAGTCAAGAGTCCGATGCTCAATCGACTGAGCCACCCAGGTGCTCCTCTTCTAAAAATGTTTGAAGAAGCTTTTGTTTTTATCTAAATCTATTAACCATTTTGAATTAAATTTTGTGTGTGACATGAGGTTTATGTTGGAGTTCATTTTGTTTTTGTGTACAGACTTCCAATTGTTCTAGTACCATTATTGAAAAAGCTATCCTTTCCCTGTTGGATTGCTTTTGCATCTTTGTAAAAAAAAAATCTATTGGTTGTATTGAAAGTCATCTACTCTAGGATCCTTATTCTGTTTCAATGATCTATGTGTCTATTTCTTTGGCAATACTATGCTGTTTTGGTTACTAGTTGTATAGTAAGTCTTAACATTAGGTAGAATGGTTCTTTCCACTTGATTCTTTTTGAGAATGAATTTACCCATTGTAGTTCCTTCACTTTTCCATATATATTTTTGAAATAATCTTGTCTATATCTATAAATCATCCTGCTGGGACTTTGATAAGAAATGCATTAAGCCTATAAACCAACCAGGGGAAATTTTACATTTTTACTATGTTGAGTCTTCCAATCCATGAACGTGGTATATGTTTAAATCTTTGATTTCTTATATCAGCATTTTATGGTTTTCAGCGCAGAGATCCCATGTGCATTTTGTTAGATTTATACCTAAGTGTTACCTTTTCTTTGGGGTGATTAAAATGGTATTCTATTTTTCATTTCCATTCCACATGTGTGTTGCTACTATATAAAGATGTGGTGGAATCCTGCATGTCGTGTCCTACCACCTTGCTAACGCAACAATTTTACAAGCTTTTTTCAGCAATTCCTTGGTAGTTTCTCTATACTATGACCCAAGTATTTTTCCAATAATCAAGATGCAAGCTTGCACAGATCTAGGGACACAGAGTTAAGGAGAAAGTATCAGAACTATTGATAGACCAGCTCAGGGTCATAATTCTACATCCTCTTCACTCACTTAAGCCTGCTTAAGATGGCAGCACACATGAGAATTCTTATTCACAATAATGTATTTTTAAGTTAACATTAAATCTCCGATACGCATTTCTAAACGAGTATATGTCTCAGCAGCTAAGCTCAGTTCCATTGACCTATGTGGGGAGCCATGTTCATTACTTTCGTTCATTCATTCATTCATTCATTCATTCAACAAATAGTTACTGAGAACCTCTCTGAATAAGTCACTGGAGTAGATGCTGTGGACCCAGAAATAAACAAGATAGATCTATTCTCAAATGCATTTGCCAAGCAACATCTTGAGCTCAAAGTAGAAGTTTAAAGAAAGGAGATGTTTGTGCTGCTTCTAATTTCCTGAAGAGTGAATTATTCATTCAATTAACCACTGGATTCCCAAAGTATCTTAGGATATAGCATTTCCACTGGGAAGAGCATGAGAAAAATGACCATGGTTTATAGTTCTATTGACACCATGCTGTATCTCACAAGGAAGAGAGAGAGGAGAGGGGGGACACCCAATGGTTTGATTAATGGGGTCATTTACCATCCCCCCAACCCTACTTCTGAGGGTTCTGTCTCGCTCTCAGGGTTGCCAGACTGCCTTCTTCTTGGGCTATGAGAATTTGACCACCAGCTGCAGACTTAGAAGAATCTCCAGGCTCTAATGTTGATCTCAACCCTTGCCGCATGTTAAGAATCACTGTGAGATTTTTAAAAATACAGCTGGTAGGGATCTATACCAGACCACTTGACTCAGGGGCTCTGGGGCTGGCTGCCTTAGAACAACCCTGTGAGGTGCGTATCATCAGCCCCATTTTACAGCCAAGAAAACGGAATCACAGGGCACTTCGGTGATTTGTTCAAGATCACACAGCTAACGACGCTGAAGCTATTTCTGCCCACCAGCTGCACCAGTGTTGGGATCATCCTGTCTTAACGGTCACTGTGTTCCCAACACCTAGCTCAGCACAGCACCAGGCATAAGACAGAGGCACTGAAGCAATGGGAAGGCTGCAAAATCATACTCTGCCTCTCTGTCCCAAGGTCCAGGCTTTTCTTGGCCCCTGTTCTAGACACCGGAGCTAAGCCTGAGGCTGGTGTTCTGCCAGTGACTCTGGGCATTAAGGTCTCGCCCAGCCCATCGCCGGGTGTGCGGTTTCCTCCTGTTTAAAGGTATTGGGTGTCAAAGTACTCTCCACCAGAGCCGGTGATCTCAAGTAATTCAAAGGTTTATTGTTATAAACCAAGTTCTCATGCTCGCTCTCTCTCTCTCTCTCTCTCTCTCTCTCTCTCTCTCTCTCTCTCTCTCTCTCCCCACCCTCCCCACAGTCCCCAGCTCCAACTAGGGACCCCCCTTGCTCTTGCCTATTGCTGGGTGAGAAGACCCACTGGTCAGAAGGCAGAGGTAAGTGTCTGGTCCTGGGCCGGACCTCTGGAATCAGGGCAAGTGGTCTTATAAGGATCTTATTGGCCATCGTGGGTACGACTGAGTATTCTGAATTTCTGTCCTGACAGGTGTAAATGGTTTAGTCACATGTCTTGTCCTAGGAGTGACTCTCGGCGCTCAACCCTGTTTTCCCACAATTCACCCCTGACACGTGGCTCACCTTGCGGGGACTCTCGGAAGTGGACTTACATGTCTGTGGATTGCCAGGCCTGGCTAACTATGTAAGTCCGCCTTCCAGCAGGAGGGGCCCTGGAGCAAGATGCACAGCCAGTCACCTCAGGGTGGGGGGGATCACCCAGGAGAAAAGGTCCGTGGGAGCCCAAGGCACCTTGTGTGAAGTTGCCATTGTATTGTTCACCGTTCTGCTTTGGCAGTGCATCTGTCAGGCTGTGTGTGTGGCCGGTTCTAAGGTGATGGGTACTGAGATTTAGTGGTTGGGAAAGTGCACGTCTCTCAGTCTGCTGGGAGTCCTGTGATTTTGGTGCCTTTGTTTAAAGGGCTTCTTTGTACTTAGATAGATTGAGGTATAGGGATGGTCTCAGGGCCACCTGGAACTCTACGCCCTCGAGGGTCCCTTTAACAGCTGCTGCTTGTCCAATTCAGAGAAGCAAGAACACCTTGTAATGGGGGAGGGGGGGCACTCCTAAGAAATAGCTGTAAGGAGTCTGCATCCAAGGGGGGTCTTTCCAAGCTGGTAAGGGCATTTCTGCCTTGTAGCTGTTCACTGAAATGGTAGACCTATGGGACCATACCGATTCTGCTCAACAGCTGTCTGCCTTCTTCTAGTGAGGGCTCGGTAGTAAGGGCACTAGTACTGAGTACCACCTTGGGGTTGGGGTGCGCCCTCTGTCAGGCCTTGAAAAGCCCACATAGGAGAGGAATCGATAGGGTTCCCCTTTAAGGAACATCGGATTCTGGATGAGGCCCCTCCCCCAACTTTTTTCTTTTTTCTCTCTTTTTTTTTTAATGTTTATTTACTTTTGAGAGAGGGAGAGAGAGAGCAAGCAGGGGAGGGGCAGAGAGAGAAGGAGACACAGAGCCCGAAGCAGGCTCCAGTCTCTGAGCCGTTAGCACAGAGCCCGATGCGGGACTCAAACCCACAAACCATGAGATCATGACCTGAGCCGAAGACGGATGCTTAACCGACTGAGCCACCCCAGTGCCCCTGTTTGTTTGTTTGTAAATGTCAAAGTAATCTTAAACATATCTGTTGTTGTCATTCTTTGTCTGCTTGTATGGCCTTTTCGTCAAGCCCAAAGTAAACTAAACACAGATGTTTGCATCAAAGATCTCCAATTGTCCCCTGCTCCTGTCAGCCTCTGGCCTTACCTGCCACCACTGTGTCTCCCTCATGGTGCTCCTCAGACCCTCATGGCTCAGGGCCACTAAAGCATGGCCAAACCTGCCAAGACTCTCCCACCCCCTGCCCTGCCTCCTGCAACTTTTGCACCAAGTCTGGGAATAGAAAATGTTCCTGAAGAAGCCAGACAGACAAAGCCCCCTTTAAAGCAGAAAGCCCTCCCCCCACCACCCACAGGAGTTCCTGCTTGGGGCTCGGTGACCAGACCACCAGCCGTACGGGCCACAGGAGCTAAGGCAGAGCACAGCTGCCCCTGCCAGGGACAGTGAGCCGCCCTCCTGGGGTGGTCCCCTGGCCCCCTGGCAAGGCACCAAATCCTAATCCTAAGCCACAGCCTGTTGTTCTAGGAGAATTGTGCTCACAGACCTGAAGAGAGAGGAAGGCAGGCAGAGAGGGAAGGAGAGTGGCAGGAAGGGAGAGGGGGAGGTCAGCCATGGAGCATGAGGTACCAACCCTTCCATCAGATATAGTCAGAGGAGGCGGAGGGACTGCTCCCTGAGAAGAGGAGGGGGCCCTGGAGGCTGGTCCCTGAGCCAGATCCCATGATGCCCCAAGGGAATGCTCCCATTCCTGCTCCCCAAAGCCTTAACATGGAGGAAGAAAGGAGTGGGTGTGGGGTGAGGTGAGGAAAGGGAGACTTCGCCCCTGGCCCCTAGGCCACACCTCCTTCCAAGTAGGAATATACCCATAGTGGGAGCTACCCGTCAGAAAGTGTTGGGGGGGAGGTGTTGGGGAGTGGTGTGGGGGAGGGGAGAGGAGGGTCCTCCCAGGGCTTTTCCCCACCAACCAGAGAATATGTTCCTTCCCGATCAGCGGAGGCCCTCTCACTCTTCTTGATTGGTTTTAGTTTGAGAGACTCTCTGATAAAATGGGAAGGGGTGAGAGTGCAGGAAAAGCACATCAGAAAGAGTTGTGGCCTCTGTCGGTTCAGTGGAGGCGCACTTGGAGAAGACATCTGTGCACACAGATCAATTGCACCTTCACCGCCTGTCCACACTTCCACACCACCGCTGCTGATTCAGTCCTGAGGGAAACAGGCAAGTATCCCCGGGCTCCTTCCTCCCTTGGGCCCTTTCTAAAGTCTTATGACGTCATCTACCAACTGATCCACTTCACTTAGGAGCCAGCACACACTTTTCCCTATGAAAATGATAAAGCAGAAAAGTGAAAAGGGCGTTAGGTGCTCCAGGCCCCCACGTCTATAAGGCAAAACCCCAGCAGCATTGGTAAACAGAGCAAGATAGGCAGGTGTAGAGTGGGTGGGTCCATTGGCACATTAGACATGTTTCGGAAAGGAGGCGTTCATGGGGACAGGGGGCAAACTTCTCCATTGCTGTTCCTACCGTTGCCCAGAAGACTTCCAGAGGCCCCTACAAAGGACCAGCCCCTGGCACACCAGCTTCCGAGCTGTCTTCCAGCCCAATGCACAAGGCAAAGATCACTATTGATGCAAATTTCTCTACCACTAATCACCACCCACACTTATCCCTTCCACACAATTACAGCTCAAAGATGATAGAAATGCTATGAGTAATTCCAGGCACCTGCCTCTGTCAAGAACACAGCTGTTGTACCCCAGAAAGGGGATCTCCACACTCTGGGGTCCGAAGCTGAGATGTGTCTTCCACGGGGTCGACCAGACCCTGGACGACCAACGTCAGAGCTCCCTGTGTGGGTCTTCCCACCGAGCCTCCCTCTTACTGGGGCAACACCTGTGAAGGGGGAGTTGGTGTGGACAGGGCAGCGAATGTGTCTCTGCTGGTCCACCATTTTTCTGGACTAACACCAAATCTCCTTATCTGGGCTGTTCAACTGTCTCCCTCTGGGCTTCCTCGTAGCCACCTAGCAAGGGATGGGTGTGTTTTGACTCGTCCCCCTGAATCAGTGCACCACTGCTTCTAATGGAAATAGAGCAGGCTCTGGAAAAACAGAAAAGCTGATGGCATTTCCAGTTCCCAGCCTCCATAGAGATGCTAAGGCAACTGTTCAATCTCAGTCTCTCAGAAAGGAGAGGTCTGTGGAGGCCATGGGCATGTGGCAGTAGAGGCCCGTGAGTGAGGTTCTAGACCTCACAGGACAGCCACACTTCCTTCTCTGCTACTTGGCTTTCTCTGGACCAGGTTGCCTTCTGCTTTTCCCTTGGAGCTGCCTTCTGGCCATCAAGCACGGGGAGGATGACTCTTCATCCACCCCCCCCCACCTGATATCAGACTCCATCTAAGGAAAATAAATCAGACTTTAGGACAATGGGAACTTTTCTGGTGTCTCTACTTCCCAGCTTCTGTAAAGACCCAAACGGCAGTGGGAGAATCCGGGTGTATCCAAGGGAGATGAGGAGTCCGGAGAGCCCAAAGTCTAGACTGAACATGGCAGAGGGAAAACAGAATGTAGGAGAGTGTGTAGACTGTGTACTGATCCTTGGGGAAAGAGGGCTGGTAAGTCTAGGAGAAGTCTGAACCCTTGTTTTCTGGTTTCTGCTTTATCCTCCTGAAAATCATGACCACACGTCTTTCATCTTTGTACTCCATCGAGTCACTGCCAAAGATATAAAAAGGTGTCCTGGCTCATTCATTTTAGAAACCAAGACAGATAGGGTCCACTTGTCCATAGTAGATTGGGCAGAAAGAGGAAATCATGACCTAAATCCTTCCCTCTAGTCCAGTAAAGCTCGTAACAACACTGCTTTTACTTATAAGCGAGCTCAGGAATGGGGTGAGGGAGACAGCTGTGAGTGCCCGGGCCTGTCAGAAGTAAAATCCGCAACCCTAAAGGACTCCAGAGGTGCCGTTTGTCTGATTGTTTTTCTGCACTCACCACCTAATCCCTTTCCGTACTCAGAGTTGCTGTAATCATATAACCTTTTTCAAAGTCTTCCAAGAGATCATCTTGGAGATTATGTAACTTTGCATATTGATGTGCGCTCCAACCTGTGTGTATGAGAGGAATCTATAAAACAATTCACTTCATCACCCTTGTACAAAAACTCCGAAGGCAGGGTTATTATAGGCTCCGGAAGACGGGGAAATTGGAAGTGGAGGGGCGTCTTGGTTGGGGAGCCTTTTTTGGACCCCGCCTCTGTTACCCAATCTCAGGTTAATCTGGGGATGTTGGTTCCCCAATCTCATGTCCACTGTGGACCCCTAGTTAGCTAAGGGCCGTGAGGCTCAGGATGGCAATGAAATACACCGCAGGCACGCTGAGGGACAGCGGAACACAGAACTGTCGCTTGCTACTTCAGGGAGCCGGCCAGGCCATCTTGAATCCTCACCAGGAAGGAAGAGAGAACCCTTAGGTTGGCTTCACAAAGCGCACCGGGAAGCCACCTCCCGGGTGGAGGGGGCTTTGGAGAAATAAAGGCCAGGAGAGCGGCCAACCTGGCTGAGCCCTTTCTACCCGCCCCCTGTTGCCTGGGGGCCGTGTGCTCTCCCCTGGCGATGGGCAGGGGGCCAGCGGCGTGCCTTTGCTTTTACACACCCGAGTGGTACAGAGCCATTTGCCACAGCATTCTGCTGGGAAGAAAGTGGATAGTGTGCAATCCGGGGGAATAGCATCTTATAACTAACAAAAGAGAGAAGGTGTGAATGGAAGCGTAATTACCAATTCACAAGCCATAAGAGTTGCATTTGCTGATCAGGAGTCCGTGGTCCACTTGTCATTATGTATGTCCGTCTCCAGAGCTTCAAACAGGCTCTAGCCTCACAACTACAATCTCCGCTCATCTGCATGTTTATTTTCTCAGGATTGGTATTTGTTTTTTTCTCACAGTATGTGATGTTTTATTATTCAGGTCCTCTGTACCTCTAGTCAGTAGTAAAGACACTGCAAGCATAGTGCCTTGAGGTCCCTCTTCTGAGGCAGGAATGTTCTGGGGGTTCAACACTGCCCATGAAAGTCCGTTTCCCGCACCAGACCCCAAGCGGTTCCCGTGGCCTGTGAGAACGGGAGAGCAGGTCCTGTCACGTTCTTAGACTATTCCTGGGACTGTGCCCCCCAACCACGCGCATACATTCAGTCCCAACCCTCAGTTCATAAGAGCAGTACTGGCTTTGAGGCAAAGCTCTAGGCCAGCACTCTGGGCTTGGCTTCAAGCTGCATTTCTCACTGCTGTGGCTCTGCCTTTGCATTTAATTTAGATGACGTCAGGGGCGCCTGGGTGGCAGGGTCAGTTAAGCATCTGACTTCAGCTCAGGTCATGATCTCACGGTCTGTGAGTTTGAGTCCCGCGTTGGGCTCTGCACTGACAGCTCGGAGCCTAGAGCCTGCTTCGGATTCTGTGTCTCCCTCTCTCTCTCTTTCTCTCTGTCCTTCCCCCTTCCGTGTTCTGGCTCTCTCTCAAAAATAAATAAACATAAATAATTTAGATGACCTCAACCTTTTCTAAACATGGGTCCCAATCCTTCCCTTGATAATTTACAAAGTACCTTTCATTTTCCTCCCTCCATGGCAGTTCTCTTGTTTCTTGGTGGGGGGGTGGAGGTGGGTGAATCATAGGTTTGAAATGTTACTATGAGGTTCTGGAAGAATCCCTGAAATAGCTCTGGATCGCCAATCCACATCCTCCCCCTTTTATGTGCCCCCATCTTCTCTGACATACCCAACTCTCCTTCCTCCTAGAGTCGATGAAGATGCACTCACTGCTTATAGTTTTCTTACCCATCCATTCTCCCGAATACAAGCCCAACTCAGAAAGACCAGGTCAGACCCAGCTCGTAAAACTCCCCACCAGGGACTGGGGGTCCCAAGACAGTGCCAACGGAATCTCAGTTAAAGAGCATTCAGGTCACTACTCAAAAAGCAGGATCCTAGAGGGGGTGCCTGGGTGGCAGGTTGAGTGTCCAACTTCGGCTCAGGTCATGATCTCACGGTCTGTGGGTTCGGGTCCCACATCGGGCTCTGTGCTGACAGCTCAGAGCCTGGAGGCTGCTTTGGATTCCGTGTCTCCCTGTTTCTCTCTCTGCCCCTCCCCTTCTCATGCAGTGTCTCTCAAAAATAAATAAACATTTACAAAATTCAAAAAGCAGGAATCTAGAGACCTTTTAAACAGCCACATCTGCTCCTGCACTGTCCCCCAGGTACCTGCCCAGGAAAGGGACGTCTGAGCACAGATCCAAACTGCTACCAGCCTGCCCTCCTTGTATCTGATTTTGTCTTGCTTCCAGCTCGTATTTATGCTTCTTCCTTTTACAACCCGCCTTGTACACGAATAAAAGGAAAACAGACCTTCAGGAGCGCCTGGCTGGCTCAGTTGGCTAAGCGTCCAAGTCTTGGTTTCGACTCAGGTCATGATCTCATGGCTTGTGGGTTCAAGCCCTGCATCAGGCTCTGTGCTGACAGCACGGTGCCTGCTTGGGATTCTGTCTCCCTCTCTCTCTGCCCCTCCCCTGCTCTCTCTCTCTCTCTCTCTCTCTCTCTCTCTCTCTCTCTCTCTCGCTTTCAAAAATAAATAAATAAACATCAAAAAACATTTTTTTAAAAGAGAAAACACATCTTCATACCAGCAGGCTCTGGATTGGAATTCTGGCTTTTCCACTTACACATGTGCGTGATATTAAGCAAGTATCTCTACCTTATGAGCCTTAGTCTCTTCACCACTAAAGCAAAAGCATATCATCTACCTCTCAAAGGTGTCTCTGGATCAAAAGGGATAACATATGAGAGGAGTACATAGGGCACACAGCATACAGTAGGCACTTAAGTGCATGGTGGCTGTCATTCCCCCTGAGATCAAGGTGCCTAATGTAAGGCATGTTGTGGTCAAATAGGAAGACAAAGGAAATGCATATTCTGTTCTTTATATTTTCACCTAGTGACTATTTTTGTTTTCACCAGAACAGTTTCCTCCACGATTATGTGGGTTCTCACTGCCACCATCAGCTCGGGTGCACAGGCTTTTCTGGGTATTGGTGTGGCCTTAGAAACCCCTTTGAAGCTTCTCATTTCCAGCTCCTCACTGTACTCCAACAAGCACTGCTTGTGCTGTGTGGACCCGGGAGAAAGGGAAACTGGAAAAGCCAAACAAGCCTAGATATTAAAACCGAGGAAGGAGGCAGTGTGGTCAAAGATCAGATGATGTATGGGCAGGTCAAGGTGATGTTCAAAAGTGATTCCGGCGGGGGGCACCTGGCTGCCTCAGTTGGTAGAGCAGGAGACTCTTGATCTCAGGGTCATGAGTTCAAGCCCCATGCTGGGTGTTCAGGTTACTTATTTTGAGAGAGAGTGGGATCAGGGAACAGGCAGAAAGAGAGAGGGAGAGAGAGAGAGTCCCAAACAGGCTCCACACAGCCCCGCATGGGGTCCACCTCACTCACACACCATGAGATCTGACCTGACACGAAATCAAGAGTTGGACTCTTGACTGACTGAGCCCCTCAGGAACCCCCAGCTCAGTGCCCTGCTTGAGGGACAGGGTATGCCTTATATATATTTTTAAGTTTTTCTTTAAGTAATCTCTCCACCCAATGTAGGCTTGAACCCACAACCCCAAGATCAAGAGTCACATGCTTGGGGATCTGAGTGGTTCAGCCAGTTACATGACCGACTCTTGATTTGGGCTCAGGTCCTGATCTTAGGCTTATGAAACTAAGCCTCGCATCAGGCTCTGTGCTGAGCGTGGAGCCTGCTTAAAGATTCTTTGTTTCCTGGGGCGCCTGGGTGGCTCAGTTGGTTAAGCGTCCAGCTCCGGCTCAGGTCATGATCTCACGGTTCGTGGGTTCAAGCCCTGCGTCGGGCTCTGCGCTGACAGCTAGCTCAAAACCTGGAGCCTGCTTCAGATTCTGTGTCTCGCTCTCTCTCTGACACTCCCTTGCTTGTGCTGTCTCTCTCTGTCTCTCAAAAATAAACAAAACATTTAAAAAAAATATTCTCTCTTTCCTGGGGCGCCTGGGGGGCTCAGTCTGCTGAGCGCTCTGACTTCAGCTCAGGTCATGATCTCACCGCTCGTGGGTTCGAGCCCTGCATCGGACTATGTGCTGACAGCTAGCTCAGAGCCTGGAGCCTGCTTTGGATTCTGTGTCTCCCTCTCTCTCCCCTCCCCCGCTTGTGCTCTGTCTCTCTCTGTCTCTCAAAAGTGAATAAAATTTTTTTAAAGTTTCTCTCCCTCTCTCTCTGCATCCCTCACTTCTCTTTCTCAAATAAATGAATAAATAAATAAGGAAAAAATTTAAATAAAAGAGTCATATGCTCTACTTATTGAGCCACCCAAGTGCCCTTGCCTCATATGTTTTTAGAGAAGTCAAAATAACCCAGATACCCAGTGTGTCCAACTGCAAAGCCCCGCCACGAGAGTAGTGAGGCTGCTGTAACCCTAATTTGCTAATCAAAATCTATGAGAACACCCTTGGGTATCAGTCTGAGATTGTGGAGAAGGGGCCGGAATAACTTCTGATTGCCTATTGAATTAAGCGCAATCTTCTGCCCACGGCCTTCAGCTATTTTCCACAGGTTAACTTCAACCTGCTCACTGGGCTTATTCTGCCCTGTTTCTCCACTCACGCCCACACTTCAATCAAACTGGACTGTTCATTCCCTGCACACACCCCCACACACTCCCACCCCAGTGTTTTTGCTGTTTATTTTCATTTACGGCTTCTTTCCTGTCCCCCATCTGTACCTACTGAAATCCTTCAGCGTCTCCTCCGACTCGATGTGATGTCTCTTCCCTCTGAACTATGACGGAATTTACTTTCTTCCTCACTTGTGACATGTGTGCTACTTTGAGTCCAGGTTGTGACCCTCCCTGGGGTTCAGGCATACTCTGCAGTCTGGTAACTTGGGATAATGGGGGTGAGGGGATAAATCCACCTGCGGGCGGGGAATGGACAAAACTGATCAGGCGCAAAAGCCAACTCGGAAGCAGGAAGCAGTGAGTTGGGGGACGATAGGATGGCTATGACCTGAATCTGCCCCCTGCCCCAACCTCCCTGGCTGCACAGCCGCGTCCTAGCCAGGCACCTGTTTGCATCCAGAAAGGATTCTTATGGCGGCAGAGGGAATGGGATCCTGACTCTTCCTAACACAGCCCACTGAGGTCCAAAGTCAATAAATGATGTCTAATGGTCTGGGATAGTCCCATATGAGGCCAAATTGCAGAGAAGGACCATGAGAGTCCTCTGAAGGGAGACTTTCCATTGAGGGAGAAGGTACTTGGGTGGTCCACACTGGTAACCAGGGTCCAGCTTGCTACAGGAGGCTCTGGTTCAGGACAAGCTGTCATCCCCAAAGGAAAGACCTGCATCTAAGACACTAAAGAGTCAGGACTCTTAGGCACCTGGCAGTCATTCTTTAGGACAGTTCGGACCTGAGTCTAACGGAGTAGAGATGACATCTTGAAAAACCGTCTTGATGAGGATGGATCAAGTCAGCATTCGATGCTGGAACCAGTCAAAGCTAATGGCTTGGTGGGGGCCACCTCTGGCTAATGGCGGTAGCGGCTAGGAACACTGACCCTGGAACTAGCTACCAGACTTCACCAGCTTGCACCTACCTAAGTGAGTGGGAAGAATTGAATCCGTCAACTGAGAGCTGCAAGCGATAGCTCTTTGATGTGGCCAGTTGTGAAGTCCGTTTCGAGAGGCAAGATTAAGCTGCCAATAGCCCAGCGGACTGGATTGAGCAAGGAAAGCACTGATGTGTGCATATGTGGAAACAACTGTAGAGATTCTTGGGTCTGTTTAAGGAAGAGAACAGTTAAAATTCTTTCAATGAAGAATGGGTGTGTCGAGGGAGCCCCTCGATGTCATTGCAACTTGGATATTGAAAGGTAAAAGACTTTTTATTGAGATATCATTGACATAGAACATTATATTAGCTTCAAGTGTACAACATAATAATTCGATATCTGTGTATATAGCAAAACGATCACCACAGTAAGTCTAATGGAATCATGAGGTCACAGGGAGTAGAGGCACAGCATAGGGAATATAGTCCATGGTACTGTGATAGTGCCGTATGGGGACAGATGGCAGTTACACTTGTGTGAGCTCAGCATGACCTATACACTTGTTAAATCACTATGTTGTGGACCTGAAATGAATACAGCATTGTGTGTCAGCTATATCTCAATTAAAAAATAAAGAAAAGGGGGAAATTTTTAAAAATAAAAAAAATGTCTAGTTAACATTTTTGACCATAGATAGTTACAAAACAATTTTGAAAAAGGTTTTTAGGGGTGCCTGGGTGACTCAGTCAGTTGAGCGTCTGACTTCGGCTCAAGTCATGATCTCGCTCACAGGTTCAAGTCCTGCATCGGGCTCTGTTCCGGCAGCTCAGAGCCTGGAGCCTGCTTTGGATTCTGTGTTTCCCTCTCTCTCTGCCCCTCCCCTGCTAAACTCTCTCTCTCAAAATAAGTAAATGTTAAAATAATTTAAGACAAAAGATTTTCAAAAATTTTTAAGTAATCTCTATACCCAATGGGGGCTCGAACTCACAACCCTGAGATCAAGAGTTGTGTGCTCCTCCGACTGAACCATGGAGGTGCCCCACAAAACATTTTTTTAAATGTTTATTTATTTATTTGGGGGGGTTGAGCGGGGGAGGGGCAGAGAAAGAGGGAGAAAGAGAGTCCCAAGCACAGCCTGATGCGGAGCTCAAACTCACAAACCATGACATCATAACTTGAGCCAAAATCAAGAGTCAGAAGCTTAACCGACTGAGCCATCCAGGTGCCTCAAAACATTTTTTCTTGTGATGAGACCTTTTAGGATTTAAAGAGACCTTGGGACCCCTGGGTGACTCAGTCGGTTAAGCGTCCAACTCCTGGTTTTGGCTCAGGTCATGATCTCACCATTCGTGAGTTCAACCCCTGCATCAGGCTCTGCTCTCAGGGTGTGGAGCCTGCTTGGGATTCTCTCCTTCCCTGTCTCTGCCCCTCCGCTGATCGTGCTCTCTCTCTCAAAATAAATAAATAAGTAAACAACTTTAAAAAAAATATTTAAAGAGACCTTATTTTGACTTTGCAAGCTTTTCAAACCCTATCACACTGGCAGCGCCCAGTACTGGAGAGGGACCACAGTGGTGGGAGCGTGGGGGAGACTACAAGCGCCAGCAGAGTGATGTGGAGACTGCAGGGCAAAGTGTGGGATTCTCGGTGGAACAGGAACTCTGTGGGTGGGCGTATATGTGTTCAAGAGCACACACGCTATGACAGATCTGGGATTAACCAGTGACCACTGACTCTAGCCCAACCTCAGTTGCCAGCTACGGGTAGGTCTCCCCCATCCTCGGAGCTTAAGGTAAAGGATGTTGTAAGAAGCCAAGGATCCTGTGTGAGCAAGTATGTGCAGGAGCCAAAGGAATTTGGCTTTCTTGGTTGTTTTTGTTCTTACGTTCTCTCTCTCATGAAATCCTTTGAGGACAAGTGCTGAGTTCTCTCCATCTTGGTATCGCCCCGAAGCATGAGCAGTCATCCTGGGAGAATGTTGCCAGGCAGGGTCCGATGTCTGGCGGGGCCCCAGCGGCACAGGCAGAGCCGACCTGCTCCCGGCACAGGTGACAGTGCCCCACTCCACCATCCCGGGTGCTGGGCACATCTTCCTCAGCCCTAACCCTGGACGGCATCTAGCCTTCCTATTGGGTTGCTCACCTTTCAGCTTTCTTGAGGTATAATTTATATACCACGAATTCATCCATTTCAAGTGTACAGTTTGCGTTTGAATACATTTATACAGTCACCCAATGATCATCACACCAACCCATTTCGGAACACTTCCGTCATCCCCCAGTTTTCCCTTGTGCTCCTTAGCAGTCACCCTTGCCCCCAAACTCCAGACCCAGGCAACCATTGATGTGGCCTCCATCACTAGAGTTTGGCCTTTTCTAGAAATTTCGTCCTAAGGAATCATACAGAGGATGTGGTGTCGTTCAGTGCAGACGTTTGCGCATGTTGTAACATTCATCAGCAGTTTGTTCTTACTTGGGCTTAGTGACCAGTCTGAACTCATAAAAGCTTAGTGTTCATATTAGGACAGCCTGCCTTCTCAAGTTATTCCACCTGTACAGCGAAGGTGAGAGTAGAGAAACAAAAACGCATTTAATTATGTGTGTCTCCAATGATCTGCAATTTCCAATTTGCAAAGGTCATCCTTCTTATTAGAATAATCCCCTCTAGGGGTGCCTGGGTGGCTCAGTGGTTAAGCATCTGGCTTCAGCTCAAGTTATGATCTCACAGTCTGTGAGTTCAAGCCCCGTGCTGGGCTCTGTGCTGACAGCTCAGAGCCTGGAGCCTGCTTCAGATTCTGTGTCTCCCTCCCTCTGCCCCTCCCCTGTTCTCTCTCTCTCTCAAAATAAAATAAAAGACACACAAAAAATTTTTAAAAAAAGAACAATCCCCACTAGAAATTGTAGATCTGAAAGGGATTAACGTAGACACAAAATGCTTATTTTGTGTCTCAAAAAAACAAGTAAAACTGATAACCAATGAACTGGATTTAAAAAAAGAAAAAAAGCTTGTTCTTTTTTACTGCCGAGTAGTATTCCATACTACTGGAGTATGGAGAAGCCCCATATTGTTCACCCAGTTGCTAACTGATGGACATTTAGGTTATTTCTAGTTTGTTTTTGAGAATAATACTTCCATGTTCATTTGCACGCAAGTCTCTAGGTGAGCCTATGTGTTCATTTATCTTGGGTAGATACGTAGGAGTGGGATCATGGGGCCACATGGCAAGTGGATGGTCTCCATTGATATGAAGCACCTTGGCAGGGATTAATCTGTCAGAGGCTGAAACTAAGCCCCGTGGAACAGGACACATGATTAGCGGTGTTCGAGAGAATTCCAGGAAAAGGGGAATTACTGAGAAGAGAGGTAGAAATGCATGGAGATACCATCATCTACTTTGTACTGTATACCTCCGTATTCAGGAAGTCTAAGCATGTTATCTGATGCAAAACTGCCTCAATCTATTATAACTGTAAAACTCCACATACAGCATTGTGTATGATATTGGGCATATGTGGGTGGACAAGTATGGTGGTCAGGACACCTATAAAAGTGACGAAATGTGCAGAGCCTACGTAGTTGAGGGGAGCCATTAAGTTTAATCATGACAAGAAGGGGCGCCTGGGTGGCTCAGTTGGTTATACGTCTGACTTCAGCTCAGGTCATAATCTTGCAGTTTGTGAGTTCGAGCCCCACATTTGGCTCTGTGCTGACCGCTCTGAGCCTGGAGCCTGTTTCAGATTCTGTGTGTGTGTGTGTGTGTGTGTGTGTGTGTGTGTGTGTGTGTGTCTTTTTGTCTCTTCCCTTCCCCTGCTCACGCTTTCTCTCTCTCTCTCTCTCAAAAATAAATAAACATTAACATATTTTTTAAGTTTAATCATGGCAAGAATTAGCTTTAAAAAGAAATTCCACTTAAAAGAGTCAGTTGGAATTTCTGTTCTTTCTAGAGCCTAGCAGTATGCAATTTGTGTTTATTCTACCTAGCGTCTGCAAAGCTCCTTCTGAGGAACAGTGACCTCTTAAAATATGAAACTGGACCAATAAAGGTTTGAAGCAAGAAATGTTGATAGAGAACAGAGAGCTGTCACAACAGGAGTCACTATTACAGAGATCCAAATACACACAAGTCAAAGTGTGTCCTCTTAAAATGGATCTAACCCGGTTAATTAATAACAAAGAACTCCATCCTGTTATCCGGTATGAGATTAGTTTTGAAACTTTTTTTGGAAAAGTGTATCCATTTATTTTGAGAGAGAGCGAGCGTGTGCATGGGAGAGGCAAGGAGAAAAGGAGAGAAACAATCTAAAGAAGGCTGTGCACTGTTAGCATGGAGCCCGATGCGGGGCTCCATCTCATGAACTGTGAGATCGTGACCTGAGCTGAAATCAAGACTCGGATGCTTCACCCACTGAGCCACCCAGGCACCCCCAACATAAGACTAGTTTTTAAAAAGGAATCTCTGTAATCAGAGACTTACAGAGAATTCTGGTTATTCATGTGTCAGTTCTCAAATATACAAACTGTGCTTTAGTGGTCTGCAAGAAATTTAGCCACTACATCTTTCTCCCCACAGGAAAGATCACCCCAAACCCTTTGGGTGACTTGGAAATAGGTACCCAAGAGCTCAGGAACTCTGGCTTACCAGGGACCGAGAGATAGAAGCAGGATTTTTGAAGTATTCATCACATCGCAGCTTCCCTTGCCTTTAATGAAGACCCGGAGAAATATCTCTTTTAGGGGCGCCTGGGTGGCTCAGTCTGTTAGGCGTCCGGCTTCAGCTCAGGTCATGATCTCACGGTTTGTGGGTTCGAGCCCCACATCGGGCTCTGTGCTGACAGCTCATAGTCTGGAGCCTGCTTCAGATTCTGTGTCTCCCTCTCTCTCTAACTCTCCCCTGCTCGGGCTATCACTCTCTGTCTCTCAAAAATAAATTAAAAAAACATTAAAAAAAAGAAATATCTTTTTGACCTCAGCCTCAGGAAAAGCTATACTTCTCCTGAACAGCTGGATTATCCTCGTCCTGCATCAGTGGTTCTGAGAGTGTAGTCCCTGACCAGCAGCGTCACTAATCCTCTGGGAACTTGTTAGAAACGCAAACATTCGGGCACCTGTCTGGCTCAGTCAGTACAGCATGCAACTCTTGATCTCAGGGTCATGAGTTCAAACCCCACATTGGGTGTAGCACTTACTTGAAAAAAGAAAAGGATTTAGGGGCACCTAGCTGGCTCTGTTGTTAGACCCAACAGCTCTTGATCTCGCAGTTGTGAGTTTGAGACCCATGTTGGGTGTGGAGATTACTTAAAAATAAAATCTGAAAAAAAAAACCCAAAGAAATGCAAATAAATGCTCAGGCCCTACCCCAGACCTACCCAAATTAGAATCTCTGGAGGTGAGATCCAGCAGTCTGCTTTGATAAGCCTTCTGGGTGATTTGGACCCAAACCAAACTTTGAGAACCACTGTTCTGCTCAGCTGATGCCTGAGAACATTGGAGCCGGTCCTGCAGCCTCTCTCTAGCAACTGTTTGCTAATCCCTCTTCCCACCACCTTAGAGGCAGAGAAGAGCTCAGCAGTGCCCTTGGATTCACGGACCCTTGGACATTAAAAAAAAATATATATGTATATATATATATATCAACACTAACTGAATTGGGCTGAACCAGGAAACCCTACTATAGAAAACTGGCAATTGATGTGTTCAATGTCCAACATTTACTTTGAGTTAAAATGTTACATTAGGATCATATTATAATGGCTTATTCTCCAACAAGTAGTGGATTTGAACAATCTGGCTGATTATATTGACCAAGTACGCACTAAACACAAACAATAAAGGATTTCATCCTTTTGTGTAGGTTAAGTGCCCTGCAACTTTAACTAGGAACTATTAACTAGACATCATTATGCTTTGTGGGTGAATTGTAAGGGAAAAGAGGTAGATATAAAAGCAAATGCATTTAAATTATCAATCATTGTTTGCTTGTTGGCCTGGAGACCCCTCCTCCTTTTGGTAAACAGAACATGCAGAAAACCTAAGTCCATGATGCCAAATGAGCAAATATGGCTCATTGGCAGGAACTGGGGGTTTTTCAGCTCGTGTCACTTGTTTTTAAGCTTTCAGAATACAGGAGAACCTGTGTGGTTTTTTTAAATTTATTTTTGAGAGACAGAGATAGAGCATCGATGGGGGAGGGGCATAGATAGAAGGAGACACAGAATTCAAAGCAGGTTCCAGGCTCTGCACTATCAGCACAGAGTCCGACCCGGGGCTGGAACCCACGGACTGCAAGATCATGACCTGAGCCGAAGTCGGACGTTCAACTGACTGAGCCACCCAGGCGCCCCAGAGAGAATCTGTTTTTAACCTTTTGGAAGTCAAAGAGAACCTGTTGAACCTTGCATGAGATTCTTTCCTCCTCTGAACCTCAATTCTGCCTCGGAGAAAACTAGAGGATTCGCTTTAATCACTTCCAAGGTCCCTCCCATCTCTGACATTCTGGAATTCTGGAATTCTAGAGATCCAAGAACACCACTGCTCTGGCAGTGCCCCGACACCACTGCAGCCTCCCAACGCCTTCCAACCAGCAAGAAGAAAGGCACTCAGGGGGCTGCAGCCTCCTGAAAGCACCCAAGGGTGTGTGTCTTACTGAATAGTGCTGTGTGTCCGTCAGCCGAGGCGTCACTTGGAAGATAGTGTGCTCTTTGCCACAGGAGACACAGGAATCCCAGAGAGATTTTATCATTGGCTTGTGAGAACCAGATATGAACTGTATAGAGGGACATTTTCTGTAGAGATGATCTCAAAGAACCAGCCCAGTGCATGGCATTACTTAGGTGTACTCTTAAAAGCTAAGGGAGTTGCGTTTATCCAAATACTTTCCCACCCCACTGCCACCAGAAACGGTTATTTGGCTGAGTAATTCAGCCTGGAGGCAATTTCACAAAGGGTGAGGGATTGGTGTGGTTTGGGGGACTCGAATTAACCAGATAATTGGTTCAATTCATCCAATTCGCTTTCCCTGTAGGATTTCTTGCACGTGCTCGGTCAGGTATCAAGAACAATTCTGACTTGCCCACGGCCCCCCATTACTGGCTAGTGAAATACTTTGCTGTTTTTCACTTAACTTCCCAGACTAACTCTGATAGGGTCATATGTATAAAAACCTCGTTACACAGAGTTTTCTTGCAACTGAGAGATCATCCTTTGAACTGGATCATTTCAGAGACTATTTCTTAGCAGTTTATCATATTAAATGCCTTCTAATGGCTGGCCTCTCACCACCAAACAACCCCCTACCCCACATACACACACAGAAATCACATACTTGCATTCTCTGTAACAAGGGGCTTTTCTTGCTGGTCACTAAGGTGACCGCCTTAATTTTCTTCTTCCCCGAGTTGACGTAACCATCATCTACCTGCCCATCTTCTCTGGGGCCACCTACGGCATTCCTTCATTTGAAATGAATGACTTTCATTCTTACAAGCCCTTGTGTGTTGGGATCTCTGAGCATTGTCCGGTATGACTCCGTTTGGCAACAGGGCAGGTTCATTATTAACCATTGCTAAAGAGGGAACCCCTAAAGAGCATTTATAAACATACGGGGCATTAAAGCAGACAGTCAAAAAGCTAAAACTGTTTGATTAGGACATTTAGAGACGATGCAACTGGTGGTTTGCTTGGATTTTTAATCTCTTACAGGTTGCTTGGGTATTCTGCGGCACAGCCCCCCTAATGCTCAGAGTGGGGAATTACTATGTGTCAGAACGAGGTGATAAGCCCAGGGTCACCTGAATGATTCCTCCTTGGAAATGACATCAGCCCTGTCAAAGTGGGAATGATTTGTTGCCTCAGTGCCTCTCTGATATTAAATCTAGAGGGGTGGATTCCACTTTGTGCTTTAGGGGACACACATACTTACTTCTCATGTAAAGGAACACGCAGTATACCATCTTGTGATGGTAGAAAAATGGATGAGTCCGTGGAAAAAACGGACAACGCGTATATAGATTTTTGTGCCCAGACATGGAAACAGAGTGATTCTAATAAACAATAAGTATTATTTTATAAGGTCTAATTATTTATAAGGTTCCCCAACAGGGAAGAATAAGCAACTGCAGAGCATTTCCCCGGGCCCCCTCCCTCTGTCACGCAAACGCCAATAAAACTCCTCCACCTCCCACCCTTCAATGCCAGATCTGTAAACGCCAATAAAACTCCTCCACCTCCCACCCTTCAATGCCAGATCTGTAAACGCCAATAAAACTCCTCCACCTCCCACCCTTCAATGCCAGATCTGTAAGCATTTAGCCAAGCATGCTGGGAGACACAGAACAACTGAAGGAAAGGAGTATCCGGGTATCTTGAATTTGCTTGCCATTCTGCTCTGCTCTACCATCTCGTTACTAGACGTAGGCATTAGACGTGACAATCAACTACATTTAAACTGAGCAGAAGAAACATTCAAGGCAGAGTCCTCAGAAGAAATGTCTCAAAGAGAGCTTCAGTCACCTAATAAGACTTTAATTCCAATCACAAATGACACAGAATCATCAAGCTCTGCCGTTCCAAGTGATACCACAAATAAAGGACGGATCGGAGACAACTCTCCAGGAATAGAAGCGTTATGTGCCATCTACATCACTTATGCTGTGATCATTTCAGTGGGCATCCTTGGAAATGCTATTCTCATCAAAGTCTTTTTCAAGATGAAATCCATGCAAACAGTTCCAAATATTTTCATCACCAGCCTGGCTTTCGGAGATCTGTTACTTCTGTTAACTTGTGTGCCGGTGGATGCAACACACTACCTTGGGGACGGGTGGCTGTTCGGAAGAATTGGCTGTAAGGTGCTTTCTTTCATCCGGCTCACTACTGTTGGTGTTTCAGTGTTCACGTTAACAATTCTCAGCGCTGACAGGTGGGTTTCTCTTGTCGGTTTTATTTGCTAGGATGTGAAAGTAGGCACAAAAAAAAAGGAAGGAAGAAAGAAAGGAAAGCTTGTACTTAGCATTTACCGGCTACCGTTCGGCTTTTCTTACGGTCCGTAATAACCTAGATGTAAGATTGGAAAATGGGGGGGGGGTTAAAATAAAAGTTCGTGTAAGAAGGTTAAAATTCCTGGGTGAGCAGCGGAGAAAAGGCTAAATTGTATGGTTTAGGAATAATTTATTCTCTTTGAAGTGTAATTGTTTGCTTGAAAGAATACTGAATCGTGTGTGTTTCTCCCCCCACCCCATTCAGTTTATTTATTAAGTAAGGCAAATGGTTCGAGGTGGAAAAGAAAAACAATTCATGCTTTATGCATTAGTGCAGCCTAGTGGTGCAATATGGTCAACATTAAAACATCAGCATAGGTGTGAAATTGACCGCATACACAGTAATGTCTACCGGAAGAATGGTAAAAAGATAACATGCATGTAATTTACTTGAAATTCATCAAATTAGCCAATGGCAGAAAAACGGTGAGGTTTTCAGTTGCCTGGTAAGTTAATATAATGCCACCACCTAATGTATTTGTTTTCTCTGTAGACATTCAATGACATTCTTGTTTCCGGAGAAATAAATTAATCCGGTTGACTTTTAGAGCTCTATGAATAAAGTGTGTAAGAACCTCTGGCAGTCCGGGTTTTCACGCTCCGTTAGGATATTTTCAGTAGAAGTACTGTGTTTGTCTGTGTTCCTATTGTAGAATAAATGTGAAAGCATGAAAAAAAATTTTGAGGCTCCAAACGTTAAAAGTGATGCTTTAAAAAGCCTGCAAGAAGTCTGTAAGTAATCAATGCCTGGGAGCCCCAGAAGGAATAGTTTCTTCGGATTCTGGAATCTGAGAGGAGGAAAAGCTTTCCCTGTGTCTTTTATGGATTTTTGCTTTGACTGTTTTTTATATTCTACTTGAGGCAGATTTGCTTAAAGGCTGTAGATTTTAAGGTGAATTTGACAGCATAAAGACATCTTTGCATGGGCACGGGGTGTCCAATTTCACCCTTGCCTTGCTCTAAATCTACCTACAGATCGGCTCGAGCAACAAATTAGCACGTATGAACAGGGAAGAAATTAACCCTCTTGTATTTACTGCATAAACTCATGGAATTCTTTTCTGGGAAGGTTGATGCCTGCTCACTCACAAAGGAAGGAGAATTAGGTTTAACATCAGTCACTTAAACAAAAAGGAAATCTTTTAAAACATGTAACGTAATATACAGGTAATGAATTACTCTCAGTCATCCAAAGAAATGCTGGAAACAATGTATTCATCCTCCATAGGGGATCTACACACAAAATTATAAAATTGCAAATCTGAAATATTTCCTATTAGTGAATAAGAGAAAAGATGATTGGCATAAAATACTGAGATATATTGTGTATTAGTTACTGAAATCATAACTAATTCAGTTGCTTAATGTTGACTTAGTTCTATACATGTGGATAGAAGGCAGGACTGGACGACCCCTAAGATCACTTCTAGCCCTAAGATTCTGTAGTTGTGATATTTATTTTGACCTTTGCCTGTTGTTGTGTGTTTCTAGATACAAGGCAGTTGTGAAGCCCCTAGAACGACAGCCCTCCAATGCTATCCTGAAGACCTGTGCCAAAGCTGGCTGTATCTGGATCGTGTCTATGATAATTGCTCTGCCAGAGGCAATATTTTCCGATGTGTATGATTTGCAAGATCCCAACAAAAATGTGTCCCTTGAAACGTGTACCTCCTATCCTGTTTCTGAGAAGCTCATGCAAGAGATACACTCTCTGCTGTGCTTCTTAGTGTTCTACATTATTCCACTCTCCATTATCTCTGTCTATTATTCTCTGATTGCTAGGACCCTTTACAAAAGCACCTTGAACATGCCGACTGAGGAACAAAGCCATGCCCACAAGCAGGTATGTATGAATCAGGACTCAGTGCATGAGTTTAGAAATGAAATTCCTACTTTTGCACCTGTGACCAATAAGGTCAATGGCAGTACAGTAGTTTTGTTACGGTCACGGGCTCCGGAGGCGGTCAGACCCAGGATTTCATTCTGGCTCTATCGCATACTAGCTGTGCCATCTTGGGCAAGTTACTTCACCTCTCTGAGCCTCTCAGTTTCCTTGTCTGTAAAATGAAGATGGGGACTGGGCGATGTGTATGAAATACTCAGCATAGTTCCTGGTGAATAGTAAGCATTCAATAAGTGGTAGGACTGCTATTATTAGAAAGGGGACAGCTGAAGTTGGGAACAGTCAAAACAATTTACACCATGGGATAGTGAGGAACAGCACACTAGGGGAGACTATGAAGTGAAGCAAGAAGCCCTAACGTTATTCAATGCAAACCACTTGCACCCAGAGGAGCAAACTGAGGGCTCAAGGGATGAGGTAAGTGCCAGAGGCAAAAGAACACAGTGACTCATGGAGGCTTGATTAAGACCCTTGCAAGAGCCAGGTGCGCCCCCCTCCCATAAAGAGGAACAGAGCAAAAAGAATGTTGCCAAAACGTTGTTCCATTTGATTTAAAACGACGATTTTTCTTGGGTGGGAGGACTTCCTGACCAGTCCATGCCCTTGCTTCCACAGCGGTGCTCAGGAGGCTAAAGTTACATTTCGGGCGCCCGTGCAAAGGGTTCTCTTTGCTGTGACCATAGGCACCGAACCTGATTCATTTCTCTCATCAACAGGTGTAGGCAGGATACTTTTCACAGGAAGAGGTAGGATGACACATTGGTTTTCGTTGCTTTGACTGAACGGTCAGAATTCCTATAGATTCTGAATAATTTCTGGTACCAACGTGGCAACTTTCACACACCCTGGACGAATATTCCAGCCTAGCCAGCCTCTGCAGATGCAGGGAAAGCAGTTTCATAGAACGTCTCTCTGTTTTTAATGAAGTTAAAATTTCAAGAATTTCACAACACTCCTTGAGCTAATTGGAGGCGTCCTAGAGCATCTCAAAACCAGGGCTGGGAGTCTCTAAGTTAGAGCTAATGAGACCAAGATTCTGAGTTACCATGCCAATTAACTGGCCATATTCTATAGGCACGGGCTGCCTTCCACATACCCCAACCTATGCCTTATTTCACAAATGTATGCTCAAAGGGATGTCAGTCTGTTAACTGTTAATTTCTATGTAAATCCAGAGGATGGATTTTTAAAAATTTCTGCCAGCTACTAAATGAGTTTTTCTGTGGTCTTCCCCCACCCCCCAACCACAGATTGAATCCCGGAAGAGAATTGCCAAAACTGTCCTGGTGCTGGTGGCTCTGTTTGCTCTCTGCTGGTTGCCGAATCACCTCCTGTACCTCTACCATTCATTCACTTACCAAACCTACGTGGATCCCTCTGCCATTCATTTTATTATCACCATTTTCTCTCGGGTTCTGGCTTTCAGCAATTCTTGTGTAAACCCCTTCGCTCTTTACTGGCTGAGCAAAACCTTCCAGCAGCATTTCAAAGCTCAGCTATTCTGCTGCAAGGCGAAGGTGCGTGGCCCCTCTCTAGCTGATACCCCTCTTAACCTGGCAGTGGTGGGAAGGGTCCCAGGCGCTGGGAGCTCGCAGTTGTCTGAAATTAGTGTGACCTTGTTCTCTGGGGGTAGTGTGAGGAAGGAAGATGACAGAGTCTAGCTTTTCAATTAAAAATGGTATTTTTCCTCCCAGCATGTGAATCCGACTCTGAGCTGTGAGGAGGTGGGTGGTGTCAGGATTTTTGTTGTTTGCAAATTGTGCTGAAATCTTAGGAGTGAAAGATCCTAATAAAGTAAAAGACAAACCATGATTTTTTTTCTCAACGTACAAACGTGAACGTTACTGGGCTTTCTAAATAAAATGAAGCCACACTAGGTGTCAAAAGGCACGTTTGTACATCAGCAGGTCCTACGGGAGCTCGAATGGGAGAGAAGGTGAAATAAACACAATGACACTGGAAAAATCTAATGTGTTCCCGTCACATCTAGGCTTCTAATTTCTCATATGCTCCTGTGATTTGCATAACACGGTGTTTGTGTCATTACGTGGTGAAAATCTAGAGATTCTGTTTTGTTTATGAAAAGGGGATCAGGTAGAGATAAAGCATCTGCAGTTTTTGTGAGAAACAAAGTCCTAAAACATAAAGCTTCACAGGTTTTTTCGACTGCTCTTTTCCATTAATCTCTGTCTTATCATAGTTAAAGCTCTGCAATTTCAGTGAAAATGTTTTGGGGCCAGTGAGTATAACGTAAGGATCTAGAGGCGGGGGTTTGACTGGGTCAACACTTACTAGTTCTACTCACAACCAGCATTGATCGGCAATGGAGCAAAGTTGTCTTTCACAACTATTGTGAAGAACTTGCCTTATTCACAGGCAGAGTAAGTGGACGTGTTTATTGTCATTGGAAGGCCCCAGAGAAGGACCCCTGGGGAAAGACCTGTGAACCTGCCTGTGTCTGAAATTCTTCCTATAAGGGAATTCATGTCGCTCTGGTAAGCAGTGCCCTCTTTCTAAAAAATGGAGAAGTACCACATGAAATCCTTCACACCTGGGCAACGGTTACCACATCATCTTCCTGCTTTATTTCTTTAAACTCAATGGGTGCCCCAGTCCTGTAAGAGCATGGCCTGATTAATCTCTGCCCTTGGAAATCAGATATAAGGTTCTGATTTTCTATCCTCTGCTCCTACTCGCTAACACTAAAAGCTATACTTAATAATTGTTACTTGCAACAAACTGTTGTCAACAGACGTGTCAAATTCAGATTTGTGGTTTTACAAAATGTTTTCTTGGGGCAAATTAAAGTATATGTTTGGCGCTATAGTTAAATTTGTACTTCCAAAAACTTGATTTCAGAGTGTGCTTTTAGTGGTTTTGAGGTTTCTTTAAATGGCTTGTGTAGTTGTGAACTTCTGCTGATGATGTGGCGGATATGTATTAACACTAAACTTTACATTTGTGTAGCATTGTTTTACCTAACGTGGGCGTGCCAATATTGTGTTAGTGTTAAGCTGGACATTGTAATAAGTGGTGGGAAATTAATAAATATCAAATGAAGTTTTAAATGACTTCGTGTAAGTTTATATTTTAAAAACAATAGTTCTGACAGGGGCTCAGTAGATTAAGCGTCTGCCTCCTGATTTCGACTCAGGTCAGAATCTTGTGGTCCATGAGTTCAAGCCCCATGAGGGGCTCTGTGCTGACACTGTGAAGCCTCCTTGGGATTCTGTCTCTCTTCCTCTCAAATAAATAAATAAACATAAACAAAATAAAAATAAGGAAAAAAACAATAGTTCTGAAGAAATATAACTGAGAACCATTTTAATAACAAAACAAGTTATTTTCAAGTCACAAAACTCCCAGATATTTTACTATTTCCTCACTTTTGAGTAAAAACTATGTCTTTACTCTTCTAAACATTGCAGTTTAGAAATAACTGATAAAAGTACCAGATAACAAAAGCCAGGAAAGCTGTTTAACAGTTGATAAAACTAGAACTCAAAGAACTTTCATTTTCCTCACTCTTAGTAGTTCAGGGATGGCTTAGGGATCAGATATAAAATAATTCCCTAAATGGTTTTATAGAGCATCACACCCCCATCCAGAGTTGGGGGGTTGAGGTTAAAATCCATGGCTTTGTTTTGATTTTTTTTGGAGGGCGTGGTCTCTCCCTCTCTCTTTTTTAAACAGATCATCCTTATCAGAGCTGACCTTATAAGTAGGTCCCAATAACCACACTGCCTACTGTGGTGACAGGAATGTTACTATGGAAGACTCCACTTCTCTGGAGAGGGTCCTAAATGGGAAAAACGTTCCGGTACATGAAAAACAAATTCTGTATACTTCAGAATACAAACAATTTTGCTCAGGGTCTGCCCTTCCCCAAGACTTCAAATAAAGGACCATAATAATACACTACAAAGCAGGAAAACAAAGTCTCAAACTTAGGTCTAACCAATATGTGCCACGGGTAAGTCTTTGTCATTGAAGCTGAAAGTGCTAGAAAACATGTTAACACCCATCGAAGGTAGCAAATCTGGGTTCAAAGAATTTCTGCAGGTTCAACCACCTTCGGTCAGGAATCCATCTTCTTGTCAGAAGGAGTTGCTTTTATTTCCACCACATGTTGAGATTACAGGAAGCAGGGACGGGAACATTCCTGAACAGAGTTAGCTTGAATAGGCCTTTAAAATATGTATATAGTTTGATAGAGTTCAGTAATTTTCCAGAGTTCCTAAGCCAGGTAGGGGACTTCTCTGGCTGAGCAGTCTGCTTTTACAAGTTAATGTGTTTTTATCCACCAAGAAGGCCATGCCCTAGTAGGCCAGGAGTATAGCATAGATCGCCCCTACCGGAGGTCAAAGAGAGAAAGATGGAAGAAGATATTCAGAGAGAGGCTGGCTGGCTGGGTCCTGAGAACTGGCTCAGCTCCCTGGGTCCAGCAGCCCCTCATGAGAACCCATCTACATGCCCGTCCTAGGATTTCAGGACTTCCCCTCCGAATCGTAATACATATGTTTTTTGTTACCTTGAGTGTTTCTACGCCTTGCAAAAAAAAATCTTGAAAAAGACGGGTTACAAAGACAGAGATGCTTACAGCTGACAGTTACGAGGGAGTTCATTCTACGAGCGCACGGGGAAATAAGAACAAACAGGAACGGCCTCATAGAGACAACGGCGTGGTTACAACAAAACGAAACGACAGTCTCAGGGTCGAACAGAACGCCACCATAGGTACAGGTGTGTGTGGCTCCTGGCACGACTGCCTCACTTATCATGAGGACTCAGCGAGCCTCTGTCACTGCCTCGGCTTCTCCACACCAGGCCCCTGTGCCGTCACCTTCTCCATGTGGGCCTCCTGACCTGTGTGTTACCCTATGTCCCTGCCTGTTCCCTACTCAGTCCTGTCCCTGGGAGAGGCTTAGTGGCTTATACAGCCTAATTCAGTCTAGAAAGCAGGGCTACTCTGCCAGGTCGCCTCACGGGCCTCTGGGCAGCCTGTGGGCCACGCTGGCTGGGTCATATGGGACCCAGACGTAAGGAACCATTTTGGCCACCTGTTCAGAGGGGCCTGTGGATACAGCAGGCATTCAGAGGGTCACGTGCAGTAGTAGGGCTTTGTAGCATATTATCATCTATGCTGTGAACTCACTCAGGAATGAAACAGGAGCCCAAGAACACATTGCTGAAAACAGCTGTACACTATTTTGGGATCCAGGAAGAAATATTTAGCAATGCTTAAATAAGTAAGCCTAATAAACCTCCCATTATCTATATTATAAAAACCCATGCACGTTCAGTTCTCCGATAGTCCCCAACAGCACAAGAACTTCGTGAAAAACAAATGTAATGGGGGGGGGAAACTCACCCTAACCCAAGCTATTATTTAAAAATCACTGTTATGGTTGAAACCATGTTCTCACAGCTGGTATTTGGGGAGTTAGGATTTTCTAGAGCCCATGTGCAACTGCTATATTTAGAATCCAAAGGTCACTGGAAGAGCAGAAATAATTTCTTCTGGTAAGCTTTTCCCCACCCTCAAGTCTGGTGTATGAAATTTTATGTTTACGCATAATGAGTTCATTATTGTTAGTTTCAAAGGAATTAACAAAAACGTTTTAAACAGTTGCTTTTCGTGCGACAAATACTCATAAGCATCTAAACACGTGTGTCTCCCTTGATTTGTGCCCATCTCGTTGATTGCTGGCTCGCCAGGGCCTGGCACAGTCCCTGGCCCCTGTTCAGTAGATATCTGCCCAATTATATATATATATATATACCTCTTTATTTTCTACGACGAATATGTCTTTTTTGAGAAAAAGCTTATGGAGAACAAGTATTCTGTGCTTTTCTAAAAGAAAGCCAAAAAATCGAAGTTAGTGGGCCGGTAAAGTTGGTGCTTACACTTGGCCGCTCAAGGTTTGGAGCCTGCGCCCCTCTGACACGCGGTGTAGACGGGGCAGGCATCTACTGCCCGCCCTCCCTTTCCAGAGGGTCGACCCCTAGCCTGGGAAGGTACGAGAGAGATTAAGGGCTGGGAAAAGAAGGTCGGTTCCCATCCATCGTACGTTCGTACGTTCGTACGTTCGTACGTTCATTCGAACGTTCGTTCGTTCGTTCATTCATTCATTCATTCATTCATTCATTCATTCATTCATTCATTCGCTCGCTCCGTCCTCCAACACGCACTAGCCACCGCCCCTGTGCTAGGAGCTTAGGCTAGAAGATCCCCGGGAGCCGGCGTCGGTGCTCGGGACATCACAAACCCGCCGGAGCCACGTTTCCCACGCGGAAGAGGGGAAGGAGGCCCGTCTTCGGCTCAGCCACGCACGCCCGCCCCGCCCACTCCCCCAAGATGGCGCCCGCCGAGCGGGAACCTTCCCACGCCGCCCGCCGCGGCCCCCGCGCCGCCCGAGCCCCCGGCGGC
>NC_043717.1:96879823-96977323 GCF_006229205.1 Suricata suricatta
TCGATCTCCCGGGGGCTGCTGGGGCGCCGCGGGGAGGCGTGCCGGGGGGCGGCGGTGCCGAGTGCCGCTGACGAGTGCCGCTGACCTGGCTTTCTCTGCAGCAGCCTCCTGCAGCAAGCACCTCGGCCTCCTCGCTCGCTGGGACCCTGCGTCCCTTTCCTAAGTCGGCAACATGAGCGGCAGCAACTTGGATGGGAACGACGAGTTCGATGAGCAGTTGCGAATGCAGGAATTGTACGGCGACGCCAAGGACGCTGACACCGCGAAAGAACCCGCTGGGGAAGCCGATTCTTTCGGGCAGCAGCCGGCTGACACCCCGTACGAGTGGGACCTGGACAAGAAGGCTTGGTTCCCCAAGGTAGGAGAGCGGCGCGGGCTTCCCCGCAGAGCGGGGCCCCCTGGCCAGCCTCGCGGGGCGTCCCTCTTCGGTTTTCTCGGCTGAGGTCCTGAGTTAGAGCCCCCGTGGAGAGCGACGTTTCTTTTTGTTGTGTCTGTTGCGGAGCCGATGTGTAGAGAAACGGCAATCTTTACGAGATGCCTTAATTGGAATTTAATTCTTAAGTCTTTTCTGTGCCTTATTAATTTTGCCTATCAAGGTCGCAGTTGGTTATTGCATCGGTGACTGCTTTTTATTGCAAAGAGGAAAAACACCAAGAGCAAATTTAGTAGCTGTTAATCTAAGATAGGCGACCTCACTTATCCGAGGAATTCAGAGGTTTGTTCAGCTTCTGGACTGTGTGCAAAATGCAGCTTCTTGGTTTGGAGGGTGGAAAGTGGCCATTTATATATCTTTTTGGAATCAACTTTGTCTGCACCTCTCCTTCCTATTAAATTTTGTCCTTGGGCATGTGTGTTTGAACCATACAACCACAGGAATCGGAGTAGAGGGGCAGAGCTTTATCACGTAACTGGTGTGAACTTGGTTCTGTAAACTTTTCGGTTGAAGTATCCTGTTAATCAAAGTCTCCAATGGGGGGAAAAGATACCAGAAGCGCACGAATCAACTTCCGAGCTGGTAATAGAAACCGTGTCCCCTTTGTGTAATTTGACTGTTGTTCTTGAAATTATGTATTTCAATTTTTTTATTCTCTACTTTGTATTTGCACATATATTCCTTTCCCTCAACATTGTTCCGTTTATCCTTTCTTGTGTTGGTGGTGCAGGCGCCAGTGCGGGTTTGACTTCCTGAGTCCTCTTCACAATAGTCTGATCACGGATTCACTTGTGACTCTATCTTTTTATATTCTGAAAGCCCCTATGTCTTAAGACTTGGGAGTTTTAAATGTGCGTAACATTGATCAGAATGAAGCTAGGACTCCCGTATCTTCTGTTGCGCAGCTGTGCTTCCCCCCCCCCCTCCAGAAAAGCCAGGAGGGTAGATGTGAGTTGAACATGTTCTTAATTTGTTCTGACACTAAATGGTACTATGATTTTATTAGCAAGAGAGTTCAAGGAAGCATTTAGGTTTATAATGGTGAGGCTTATTCTCTGTGTACCAAATCAGTTCCGTTCTGCGTGCTCTCTGCATACAGATCCTCAGATATTTGGTGTGCGTACACTCTTGTGTATCTTTATAGCAAAAGGAAAATGGATTCCTGTGTTAGATTCTTAGTTGACCGTTGGTTTTTATTGTCAGCCGGTCCTTCCTTTGTTGTATGTACTTGTAGCCTTCGTCAAGTAGACCGTAGAGAGGTAGCGATTTATAAATGAAACAATTAGAAAATGGGCCGACATCACTTAAAATGCCAGTGGTGTCTCAGAGTTTCGTGTTGATAACCCAAGTGCCCGTGTCGTTTTTTTTTTCTTTTGATCATTTTAGGCGCATTTTCTGTGTAGGGTGACTTTGCTTGCATTTACACCTTAATCACCACAACCGTTACCTGCAAACACTTCTGGGTCCTGTAGTGTAACCAACTATGCTGCCATTTAACACAGCGCAAACTTTTTATGGGATGAAATCATTTTTGAGTTTCTGCGTGTGTGCGCGACTTGATTTTTTTTGTTTAGATCACTGAAGATTTCATTGCTACGTATCAGGCCAACTATGGCTTTTCTAACGATGGGGCGTCCAGCTCGACCACAAGTGCACAAGAAGAGGCCAGTGCCAAGCCGGCAGAGGAACCTCAAAGAAAAACCCCTGAACCCAGTGATCCCAAAAAGAGAGGAGAAAAGAGAAAGGCTGAATCAGGCAAGTGGGTTTAGCCTGCAAAACAGGACTGTAAACATTTTTGACGTTCGTAGATGCACACATAGTTACTGTGTGGAGACTAATATGAGCTTGAAGGAGTCCTACAATAAGGAATTGTTATTGATATTCTTATTTAGGTTCGTATGTTGGCTCTGCCACTAATTTGCAGGCATCGGGCAGGCTGTTTCAATTTTGTGCCTCAGTTTCCTCCTTTGCAAACCAGAGCAGTTGGGAGGGGAGTACCAAAAGTTCTGCCTGCAGGGTGATTTTCTTAACACATTGTAGGTTCAATTAAATTGACCCCCAAGGGGATCGTGCCTCAACTCAGCCCCCTCTAACGTGGTAGATTGGAGTCAGAAGCAACTTAAGGCATGCCAGGGCCTAAAGTCAGGTCAAGGATGAGTGTTTTTTGTAAGGTAGTAGGAGAATCATAAAGAACCAAGATAATGAGCCATACTTTCTTCAGATGTTTTTCCTCCATCTGTGTGTCCAAAGATCCAATACTTTGAAAGCTGGACAGTGATTTGAGTTAGTCCCTCTTGTCCTAAGGGTAAGAGACCTGGAGGTTTTAAGAAACTGCCACATTGTCAAGATTTCATTTTTTTTTTCATCTTTAGGATGGTTTCACGTTGAGGAAGACAGAAACACAAACGTTTATGTGTCTGGTACGTACGCCCTCTCGAACAAATTAGCCAAGAAAATTCGTGGTTCTGAGATTTTTTTTATTACAAAGGGATTTTTTGTTTTCTGCCTCTCTCAAGTCTGTTTTTTATTGTGGCTCTTTTTTGTTCCACCGCGTGCATTTGTAAGGAGTTTGGGTTTTGTTCATTATAGAACTAAGACAAATTAAGGTGTCTATAACTTTGCATGTCATCCTTTTTGTCTGCTTTAGGTAACTTCTTGCAGTTTGCCCCTTCAGTGCTACAAGGCTTAAGCAGAACGTGATTTTAATGTATATTTGAACACATGAAAATGTGAAACTTTCTCACTGTTCTAGATGTGAGATTTTTTTTTACATGCATCTAGAAAATCGAAATTGTGGGGCACCTGGGTGGGTCAGTTGATTACGCATCTGGCTCTTGGTTTCAGCTCAGGTCACGACCCTAGGGTCGTGGGGCAGAGCCCCGCATGGGCCACTGCTGAGTGTGGAGCCTGCTAGGATCCCTGTGTGCTTTCCCCGCCTCCCTCTCTCTTTCCAAAAAGTATAACAAACAAAAAGTCAAAATTCTGTTCACCTGAGTTGTGGATTTCGAACCTGTGGAATGCGTACACAGCCCTCACTGTCATTGTACACGCCTTTATAATTTCTTCCCCTAATGTTACAGGTTTGCCTCCGGACATTACAGTGGATGAATTTATACAGCTCATGTCCAAGTTCGGCATTATCATGAGAGATCCTCAGACAGAAGAATTTAAGGTCAAGCTTTACAAAGATAACCAAGGAAATCTTAAAGGGGATGGTCTTTGCTGTTACTTGAAGGTGAGTTATGTGGCCAAGTGTATCGTATTGTCCATGTTTCACTCAGGAACCGGGGCCCTAACTCTGTATAGATGATGACCAGGCCTGAGAACTATTCCAAACAGGATGCAAAGAAAACTGGAATTCCAGATTGTGCCTATGTGTATCCCGTCAGTGAGGTTCTTTGCTTGTTCGAGGAAAATACGTTATCAGGTCAAGGTGTTCTAGAAGTTCTGTGACTGAAATGCTGTTTTTCTCTTAAAAGGATTCTCACTGTAGAGTTCCCTCTAGGAGTATAGGCATATAATCCACCCGGAACACATTTTAAAAATCCACCAAGAAAGCCAGTAACATTTTATTTGCCCACTGGAATGAATTGGACTGAGGTTGGGCAAACTCCGGCCCACTGCCTGTTTTTGTAAATAAAGTTGTATTGGGATGTGGGCCACATTCATTCATGCATTCACTCACTCACTCGTCTGGCTGCTTTCGTGCTCCCGCCGAAGAGGTGAGGGGTTGCAGCACGCGGCACATGGCCCACAAAGCCTAAAATATTTACCAGCTGGCCCTTTCCAGAACTTTTCTGAGCCCCGAATTAGACCACGAAGGAGGTGGTGGCTCTGCTCGCTCCTTTGAAATATACTTTCAGTGGGAGAGAAGAGAATAGAAACCTGCAGACCGTTACACATTCCTGGCAGCGTCAGTTGCCCAGGGAGAGCTCCGTGTCAAAGGTGGCCGTCATTTCTGGGACGCGTCTCACCTTAGGAGCACATGTTCTGCATTATTGCAGAGCGCAGAAGAAATGGGCACGATGTCGACAGGTACCCGCGTCGTGGAAGGGGAAGACAATGACACAGTAGAATCGTAGTGATCAAACGCAGTACCCACCCCACGGGTGTGGTGTGAGTGTGAGTACACAGCATTTCAGTGAAATCAGACGGGGGTAGCATTGAGCTGACAGCTCTCTGGAAGATAGAGTTTGAGTCCGATTCTGGAATAGGATGAGGGTTATTCATGAGTGCGACCATGATAGGTAGTTACTACTTTTCAAATACAAGGAGACTTAAGGTTTTACGAGTTCTTCAAGAGTTGTTAAAGATCTGTAAACAGATTCTTAAGGGCTTGGATTGGATTTTTAAAAATCTTCTTTGTTTATTTCTTTACTTTGAGAGAGACGGAGACAGCGCAAGTGGGGGAGGGGCAGAGAGAGACGGAGAGAGAGGATCCATCTCTGCACTGCCAGTGTGGAGCCCGATGTGGGGCTCGAACCCACAAAACCGCAACATCATGACCTGAGCCGAAACCAAGAGTCGTAAGGTTAACTGAGCCACCCAGGCGCCCCAGTTTGATTGGATTTTTAAATTTTTTTAAGAGAAAAATGTGGTTTTGAGTAACTCACTCTCTCTCTCTATATATATATATATATATATACAGTTGATGATCCATACACGTGCAAGATTGGCCAACAAGTAAATTAAGTTCCAGAAAATAACTTCTGGGGTCCATATTTGATTGTGCGACTGAGTTCAGTTATGTTTTGTGTCTTCCTTAGGGCCTCAGATCTCTGACTCTGCACAGGGCTGGCAACTGCCTCCTTTGCCCAGAACCCAGAATCCACCAATGTATTTAATGCCCAAGCTGTCAGATAATCAACCTTCACACGAGATCACACACCTACATTTTAATTGGTGGACAAAAAAATTAATGGCTGGCAATGCTTTTCCCACTTCTTGAGTTGTGTAACCTTTTAAGGAGGACTGTTTCAGAATTTTAAAACTGAAGGTATCTTAGAAGTCCCACAAGTCCATTTGGCTCCTTGAGAAATTGAGACTCCGAGGGACAACACTACTCAACTATTCCAGTGATAATGTAATTTATTGAGCACCCACTCTATGCCAGTTCCCTGTCTTTTGTGTGCATTCTTTCACTTAATTTTATCAAGAACCCCGCGAAGCAGTCATTTCTCTTCGCAGTTTACAGATGAAGAAATTGAATAACTTGCCCAGGTTCACATAGCTGGTTGGGGATGGCCGTGTCTAAAGTACAGATTTCCTGACAAGGCTTTCTGGGGTTCTTTATTTCAGAGGAGGTTGTTAGGATGAAACCTTGATTGATTGGATAGTCCTCATTCACCCAGAAAAGCTCCCAGAGGTCTCGTTTCAGTGTGTAAATCCCTGACTGTCTCATTTTACCTTTACAAAGAGGGAATCCGTGGATCTCGCGTTAAAACTTTTGGATGAAGACGAAATCCGAGGCTACAAGTTACATGTTGAAGTGGCAAAGTTTCAGCTGAAGGGGGAATATGATGCCTCCAAGAAGAAGAAGAAGTGCAAAGACTACAAGAAAAAGCTGTCTCTGCAGCAAAAGTTTGTGGTTTTATTTCCCCTTTGTGAAAGAGTTCCTCTAAGTATCCTAGAGCACGTTTTTGATAGAGCCGCCTCGTTTTCTTCCATCAAATACACTTACGGGTTATTATTTGCAAAGAAATGCATTAGATCATCAGAAACCTTCAGTGATCTGTACAGTGGGGTGACCCATCAGTGGCGGGGTTTTATCTTCTGCGGGGTTTATTTATAATATAACGTGGGCTTACGTGAGGTGAGAGGTGTCTGGGGAAAGTTGAACATCAGATTAAATAAAGGAGTTTAGGCTTATATACCAGAGCCAAGAGTTCATCTTTGATACCAATGGACACCAGCTACACCAGGAAGTAACATGCTATATACAGGCTCTAGGCTCGTTAATAGGAGTTGGAAAGTAGAAACGAGCTTTTAAAAAAAATTTTTTTTAATGTCGATTTTTGAGAGACACACATTGAGAGTGGGGGAGGGGCAGAGAGAGAGAGAGAGAGAGAGAGAGAGAGGGAGAGAGGGAGACACGGAATCCGAAACAGGCTCCAGGCTCCAAGCTGTCGGCACAGAGCCCAACGCGGAACCGTGAGATCATGACCTGAGCGGAATTGGACGCTCAGCAGACTGAGCCACCCAGGAGCCCCTAGAGCCGATACATTTTATCATTAAAAACATTTATCATTGAAACAATAGCTTTAAGGTTGTCACAGAGCAGTTTTACATATTTCGATGCAGTTCTTCGTAATCATAAAATGCTTAAAAACCCATACAATTTGAAAATATCTTTTGCCCTCAAAGTGTGGTCGTAAATACTAGATAGTTATAAATACTAAATAATGAGCACTTTTACAGGAGGCTCACTGGAATGGTTGTAACCAGACAGCAGTTGTGAAAAGATATTATTTTGGGGCTTTCAAGAAGCTGGGTCCATCTTTCACACACACTGCTGTGATTTTTACTTCAGAAAGTTCTCCGAATAGAACTGTTTGGTTTGGAGTCACATAATTAATATCCTAAAACCCTCGGTATAGGATTATTGTAACAACCCCTTGTCTTCTGAAACGAAATTCAGTCTCTCGTTCCTGCTTTATTGCGTCAGGCAGCTGGACTGGAGACCCGAGAGAAGAGCCGGCCCGTCCCGGATGCGCCATGAACGGGTTGTGATCATCAAGAACATGTTTCATCCCATGGATTTTGAGGTACGAGGCAGTGTCCTCACTGATGGAGACCCTGATGTGCTTTTTATTTTATTCAGGGGAGCCCTAAGCTCCCCTTGCCCCGTCTCTCACATCATGCCCCGCACGTCCAGGCAGTTTGCAGGGGAGGAAGATAAAGCCCAGGGCCAGCGTTTGGATTCTCCCCTGGTCGGCCCAGGGTTCTTGGAGTTACTTCCCAAGGAACGCTACCTGACACCCACACGGTGGCCGCAATGGCCCCTGCTTGCTATGGGAACTCATTAAAAATCCCGTCACGGGAAGATTTCCAGGCGCTGCTCATAGGTTCCGAGTGCAGTTCAGCAAGTACGGGCTGCCTTTGGTGGGGCATCATTTTGCGCTTGGAAATGAGAAGTCCCTTTGGTCCTATAGGTCTGAGCCTTAAAAACAAACAAACGTCAGGTTAACAAACTTTGGCTCCTGACATTTAAATAGCATAGGTCGTTTCTCAAGACCCAGCTTTGACAAAGCTCTTCGTGGCTTGTTGGAGGACTTTATGATACTTACGGCCCGTGCTGTACGTCCGAGAACAGCACGGACACGTGCATTGAGGAGAAAGAGCCGGGGGCGTCTAAGAGGTGTAGGGGGTATGGCTCGCCCCCGCGGAACCTCGGGCTGCATTCTGCCTCCTGTTTGTCTCTGCATAGACCTGGGGCCGCCTTTGTGAAAGATCTGTTCTCCGTTCCCTGCCCGGGTTCTGAAATTCGGGACAACCAGCGACGAGTAAGCTGGAGAAAAGTAACAGGTGAAGATAAGTAAACAGAAAGATAACAAGTCACATGAGAAAAAAATGTTCAGTGTACAGTTCCAGGTTTACAAACGGTTTAGTTGCAACGAAAGCCCACTCTTGTTCCTTCTGTGCATTGAAACAAGAATGGACTTTTCACCGTAGCCCCCCTCGAGGGGACCCCAGAATGGTCTGTTGAGCTCCAGCCCAGCCAGCAGTGACGCGATCGGGTTTACGGTGCCCCTGTGGGGTCCGCATACCTTTTGAGATCATGAGGGAGATCCATGCGTGTGTCTTCTGAGTGGAATTCTGAAGAATTCTGAAAGATGGCAGAACTGCCTAGGCCTGCGGTGATAATGGCGTATGTGCACACGCACACTTCTCAAAACACTCTTTCTGCCTAAAAATACTCTTTGGTACCAGGGTGAACAACGTGAAGACTAGTATGTTTAATGTAACTTCAGAGGGTCTTCAGTATTTAATTCAAAGCCTTATATTTAAAAATACATGTCTGGAGCACCTGTATGGCCCAGTCAGAAGAGTGTGTGACACCTGATCTCCATGTTGTGGGTTTGAGCCCCACGTCGGGTGTAGACAATACTGATAAATAAACAAACACACTTAAAAAATAAATAAAAAGGGGCACCTGGTGGCTCAGTCTGACTCTTGATTTCGGCTCAGGTCATGATCTCCTGGCTCATGAGTTTGAGCCCCGCATCAGGCTCCATGCTGACAGTGTGGATCCTGCTTGGGATTCTCTCTCTCTCTCTGCCCCTCCCCTGCTCACACATGCTCTCGTTCTCTCTCTCTCTCTCTAACTCTCTCACACACACACACACAAATAAATACATAAATGCCTGGCAAATTTGAATGCTGGGAGAGGAAGAGTCAACATTTCAATACAAATGTAGGTTTCTCATTACGTAGACCAGCACTGTCCAGTAGAAATAGAATGTGAGCCACATGTGTAAGTTAAATTTTTCTGGTAGCCACAGTTAAAATATAACCTGAAATAGGGGAAATTAATTTTAATAATGAATTTTATCTAACCTAATATATCCAAATGTTTTTAATTTCAACACGTTCTATAAAAATATCAATGGGTTGGGGCGCCTGGGTGGCTCAGTTAGTTGGTTAAGCGTCCAACTTCGGCTCAGGTCATAATCTTGCGTTTTGTGAGTTTGAGCCCCGCGCCGGACTCTGTGCTGACAGCTCGGAGCCTGGAGCCTGCTTCGAATTCTGTGTCTCCCTCTCTCTCTGCCACCCCCCCCAGCTTGCACTCTGTCTCTCTCTCAAAAATAAACATTAAAAAAATATATCAGTGGGTTACGTTGTGGGGTTTTTTCCCCCTTTAGTAGTAAATCTTCAAAATCTGGTGTTCTTTTCAGACTTGGAACTCACCTCACTTGGGACTAGCCACATTGTAAGTGCCCGGTAGCCGCATGTGGTTAGTGGCCACGGTCTTGGCCAGTGTCGGTTTAGATTGGAAAGGAAGGAGAAACACGGTTTATTTCTTCCTGGGCAAACCAAACACCACCCTGGAGAAAAGTTAGGAGAGTCGTGCTGAAGGTTTCAGTGCACCAGTCTTGATCTTAGTCTCCAGTCTTTTGCTACACGAGTGTGTCTTCTGAAGATTTCCATTCTCAGCTGTATTAACGAGCTTTCCTAGAGGAGGGAACGGTTGTCTTTTAGCTTCAGGCTGCCACACAGCAGTGAGGATATGTTCATTTTTCAAGCTGGTCTACATGAAATCGGAGGTGTAGGAAGATTTTGGCTAGAATTTTGGTATCCTTGTAGGAAAAGCCCGGAGACTTTGCTACGGAAATAAAATGATGCTACTACCCTCCCCACCCCACCCCCACAATGGAATCACGCCGAAACGTATTAAGTATTTTGAAACAGTTTTCATGTGTTTTTACTAGAATCTGATTTCCTTCGGTCAGTAAAGTAGACGTGTTGGTCCAGTTCTGTCTGCCATGCTTGGCCATTTCCTCCACCTTCTAGCCGGGCCAGCCTGTAGCAGCAGCAGCCGCCTTGGTGATCTAACTGCATTTGAATTGGACTTTTTAGAATTTTGTAGACCGCAGACAAGAATAGCTTATTTTAAGCGAAACCTTTTTTTGTTTGTTTGTTGGCGGGTCAAAGCAAGAAATTCGATTCTCAGGATTCTTACTTAAAGAAGGGGGCGGAGCACCTGGGTGGCTCATTCGGTTAAGTGTCTGACTTCAGCTCAGGTCATGATCCTGCCCTGCTTCGGGCTCTGTGCTCAGACCCTGGGGCCTGCTTCGGATTCTGTGTCTCCCCTTCTCTCTCTTCCTTTCTCCTGCTCCTGCTCAGTCTCTCTCTGTCTCTGAATAATAAATAGACATTAAGAAACTAATTTAAAAAAAAGAAGGGGGCAAGCCTGTATTAATCACGTGTATTTTTGCAGGATGATCCGCTGGTGTTGAATGAGATCAGAGAAGACCTTCGAGTAGAGTGTTCAAAGTTTGGGCAGATTAGGAAGCTCCTTCTCTTTGATGTAAGTTCTTGCAGTTTAGCAAGCTATTCGCAGATGTCAGGGTGGTAGTCAAATGTCAGCAATAATTAGATGAACATGGATGGTAAGTCAGGGCTTTGCTGGATGGTCGGATACGGTCAGACGAAGGAAAGCACGAGAAAAGGTGTGTGAGACCTTGTGGTTTCCTGGTTGCCCCTATGTCCCCCTCTTTGTGAGTTATTCTCCATATTTGAAGAACAATCAAGCAAAATATTTTTCTGTATGTTCCCCTTGTTACCCTTTTTTTTTTTTTTACTTCCAAGATGGACACAGAATAATTAAGAGAGTCACCACTTATTGATTGCATATGAGCTACTTTACACATTCCCTCATTTGATCTTCGTGATCCCTTGAGGTAGATGGGCGATAGGTGCTAGTCGACCCATTTCACAGATGGGGAACCTGGACGTTTAGAGATTGAGCACCTTGCTCAAGGTCATTCAGCTGCTAAGTGGCTTTAGCCACTTATCCTGGAGGATTTAATCCCGAGGCTATTTGACTTGAGAATCTACACTCGTTAACAACTCTACCATCTTGCCTCTCTTTAGACGGTGTTGTCAGTAGAAACATTTCCAAGGACATCCTGCTGGGTTCTTGATAGACAAGATTACGCTAAAGAAGCAGCTAGCTTCAAGTCACCGGCTGGGGTCACAAGGAAGAATGGCTTCATACATAAAACGTTGAAGCTTAAGTTATCCGAAAGAACACTACTATATACCTGTTCTGTCCAATGTGTGTGTTTTAGTTTTTAATTTTCTCATTTATTCCTCCTTTTGTCTTTCCAGAGACACCCAGATGGTGTGGCCTCTGTGTCCTTTCGAGATCCAGAGGAGGCTGATCATTGTATTCAGACTCTTGATGGGAGATGGTTTGGTGGCCGTCAAATCACTGCCCAAGCTTGGGATGGGACTACCGATTACCAGGTGAGTTCTGTAACCGTCCAGGGCACATCACTTGGTTCATTACCAACAAATACTGATCTAGTAGTCCTTTGGGTTCCATTTAATCTGTTTAACAGTATTTCTCCTAAATAATACTTTGCATTCAGAGCATAGAAAGAGATGTTTTAGTCTTTCAGTTTAGAAGCCTAAGATTTTGAGGCATGTTCAGAATGGTGACCAGTACTGACAGAGCTCAAATATTAACTTTTTCGTGGATGACACCTTTCTGGAATACTGTGGTGTTGGGCATTTATTTTAAATGCTCTTAAAATCAACCCGAGTTAATCAAGGTGTTCAAGTTTTGTCAACTGGAGATAGGGAAATGTTCTCATTTCCCAGGAAGAGATGCCTTATAAAATCAGGTACTCGAGGCAGTATCAGAAATGTGCAGAGAGATTGCTACTTCTTTTTGCTTAGAACTTATTTTAATGGCAGTTCCCATTTCCCCACAGGTGGAAGAGACCACAAGAGAAAGAGAGGAAAGGCTAAGGGGATGGGAGGCTTTCCTCAATGCTCCTGAGGCCAGCAGAGGCCTTCAGCGTTCAAATTCCATCTGTGCTTCGGAAAGGGCGGGGCCTTCTAGAGTAAGGCATTTTTCGGAGCACCCTAGCACCTCGAAGATGAGCACGCAAGAGGCCACCACTGAAATGGCATTCGAAGGGCCTGTAGATGAAAAGAAGTTTGAAAAAACCGAAGATGGGGGAGAATTTGAAGGAGATGCTTCTGAGAAAGGTGCCAAAGAATGTGGCCCCGAAAAAGAGGCCGAAGGCTACCCCCAGAAAGAATCCGAAGAAAGCTGCCTCAAAACCGGGTCTGAAGAAGGCTGCCCCAAGAGAGAGCGTGAAGAAGACTACCCCGAAAGAGAGTCTGGAGAAGGCAGTGCCGAAAAGGAGTTTGAAGAGGGTAGTCCTGAAACAGAGTCTAAAGAGAACAGCCCTGAACGGGAACCCAAAAAGAAGAGGCTCAAAAATGATCACGAAGAGAATGCCCTGGAGAAGGAGTCCGATCAGGATAGCTCCAGCAAGGAGTGTGAAGAGGAGGAGAACCTCCAAAAGGAGTCTGAAGAAGAGGACTCAGAAAGGGAGTCTGAAGAAGAGTACTCTGAAAAGCAATTCGAAGCTGGCTCCGAAAGAGAATTTGAAGAGAACGGCGTTGAGAAGGATTTCGAAGAGGATGACAGCTCTGACAAGGAATTTGGTGAAAACATCCTTGATAGGGAGTTTGAAGATAATGACTCTGACAAATCGGAATTTGGAGACAGCAGCTCCGAAAGAGTGTTTGATGAGGAAGTCTCTGAGAGAGAGTTTGACGAAGAGTCTGATGAGAAGGAAGAAGGGGAAGACACCTACGAGAAGGTCTTTGACGACGAGTCCGACGAAAAAGAGGACGAGGAATATGCTGACGAAAGGGGCTTCGATGATGCCGACGAGAAGATGTTTGACGATTCAGATGACAAAGAAGATGAGGAGGCTGTCGAGATAAAGGAAGATGAAGACGTGGATGAAAAGATGTTCGAAGGGGAGGATTCCAACGGAAAGCCGTATGATGATGAAGATTCCAGCGAGAAGCTGTATGATGATTCCGATGAGAAAGGGATGGTGAGGGGCGTGGGGAACGCAAAGGAAGAAGGGCCCTTGTCCACAGCCAGCAGCTATGTCCTCAGTAGCGATGACGAAGATGACGATGATGAGGAGGACAACGACGTCGACGATGATGATGACGACGCCGATGACGACATTTAATCCCTTACACTTGCTTTGTAGGGAGCTTCCTCTGGCTCTGTTCTGCCCGTGCTCCAGGGCAATTGCTAGTAGTGTTACATGCACACATGCCTCGTGGTAGGATGCCATCAGAGTAATGCAGTGACGTTTTCATTGTACCTGTACTTAATGAATTTAAATCTGTGTTCATTGGCTGTTCAGTTAAAACTTCGTAATATAATGCAAGTAAGCTGGGTACTTTGTCCTTCGTCCGATTTGTTAATTGCATGCAGAATAATATTTTTTAAAGTATTCTGATTGAAGTTTGTGATACTCAAAAATAAAAATAAGTTGTTAATATGCTGAAACTGATAAGTGGACTTGGCGTTACATTGCATTTGAAATTCTTGCAATTGCTTAATTCTTACTAAAGTGTGGTTTTTGTGAGGACTTGACAAAGCCCGTAGGAGTTGTCTTGCTTCCAGCTTACGTTAGAACTTATGTCCCCACTTGTCCTCCCTAAACCAGAACGTGTTACTAAACTTACAAAGCAGATTAACAGTCTGGAGTGTCCCCCCCGCCCCAGTCCTTGCAAGTTACTTTGATAACTGTTTTCCTTTTCCACCCTGTTTCCCCGGAAATTGACTCTTAGATGTGCAAAAGTGAACTTACTGAGGCCCACAGCTTCTGTTAATTGGAAATATGGAGGGGGTTGGAATTCTGTGTACCGTTGGGGCCCCTTGAGAAGCTGATTACAGTTATGGGACCTTTCCCCAGAAAAATGTATGCACACACTACACAGCTCTTTTGTACGCACTTTTCAGAGGTTTATGGATCCCCTGGAGTTTAACATTGACTTTTGTCACACATACTTCAGCCTTTTGTTCTACGTCATGGTGCCTAGTACTGTGTTCAGTTGTGGAGTCCCAATAAAAATTGGAGTCTTTTCTTCATTGTGCTATCCAGATTCAGTATTGGTGAATTTACTTCTGATGTAGTAGTAAGAAGTTATTCTCGTGAATTAGAAGCATTAAAATAAACTGCCTTGGTGCGTTTTCATTACGCCGTCTGTTAGTGTCATCATTACCCTCTGGAGACCAAAAAAGTAATAATAAGGGTTCTCTATCAAGCCAAAGCAGAGGATTTTGTAGTTGATGTCTGGGATTTCTTAAATCTCAGGATTTTCACCAGGGGTAAATCAGTAAAAGAGCTAAAGACGTTTACTGGGGCGCCTGGGTTCCCCATTCCGTGGAGCACTGGACTCTTGATTTCGCGTCAGGTAGTGATCTTGTTCGTGGGATCAAGTCCTTCTTTGGGCTCTCTGCTGACACTGGAGCCTGATTAGGTTTCCCTCTCTCTCTCTCTCTCTCTCTCTCTCTCTCTCTCTCTCTCTCTCTCTCTGTCTCCCCCCCTCCCATGTGCATGCTCGCTCTCTCTAAATAAACTTTTTTATTTAAAAATAGGGGCGCCTTGGTGGCTCAGTTGATTAAGCATCCAACTCTTGATTTGGGTTCAGGTCATCATCTCACAGTTTGTGCGTTCGAGCCCCACATCAGGCTCTGCGCTGACAGTGTGGAGCCTGCTTGGGATTCTCTCTAACTCTCTTCCTCTCTCTTCCCCACCCCCACTGGTGCTCTCTCTCTCAAAATAAAAACAAATAAGCAACATTTAAAAATAAAAATAATTTTAAAATAAGAGCTAAAGAAATGTAAATCTGGAAAAGTCCCAAGCCATAATAATGTTCGCTTTAAAGGTAAGCCAGAAGCATTTAACATTATATTTTTAGGTTTCCTGTATCACAGGTTGCGTTAATCTTTCATACACGATGGTGGGAACACAGAACAATAGCACAGACCAGCTCTAAGACCGTTAGAAAGGGGGCTGTTTTCTAACTTATTTTCCCCTGCTCATTAATTTGGCTGATAACAAACACTCATGCTCATTTTATTGGAACACCCTGGAAGCAAAAGTCACATGTAGCTGTAAAATAGCACATTATTTGTGAGGTGCTGTTGACAGACATTAAGAGCATGAACCATATACACACCGTCACCTGTTTAACTAAGTAGTCAGGCCTTATTGGTCTTAACCATGGAGTTTATTGTGAGCGAACAATATGTCGTGGTGGCAAAAGAAAAGAACAATATAGGGGTGGGTTTTAAGCACACAAGTGCTCCACATTTACCCGACAACGTCTAAGAATGTTTCTTAAGACTACGTAGCTTACACAAATAATGTACTCAACCCTGAATGCGTGAATCAGAAGTGGCTTGGGGGCACCCTGCTCTTTCGAGTCTCTAAGTGCCCTATATAGGAATAAACTTGAAACTCCATGTTAGAAGATAAAGATACTACTGGTCTTGGGGCGCCTTGGTGGCTCAGTTGGTTTAGTATCTGACTTCGGCTCAGCTCATGACCTCATGGTTTGTGGGTTCGAACCCCGTGTGGGGCTCTGTGCTGACAGCTAGCTCAGAGCCTGGAGCCTGTCTTCGGATTCTGTGTCTCCCTCTCTCTCTGACCCTCCCCCACTCAAGATCTGTCTCTCTCTCAAAAATAAATAAATGTTACCCAAAAAAGTTAAAAAAAGATACCGCTGGTCTTGGCAGTATTCACAAAATATTTGAAATTCTTCCTGCTTTCTGCAAAAGAAATCGGATAGGGAAAAATTGGAGTAATTTGTTCCAAAGGTCTCTGTTTTCCGCCTCCATTTATGTCAACTCTGAGCTCTTCCTAAAGCCCCCAGTGGTCAAATCTGGTCGATTTAGAAGCCACTGCCTCTTCATTTTAAGAATGGAAATCTATTTTTCTGATATGAATTATTTGGGAATTCTGAGGCTTGGAGAAAAGATAGGAGTTAGCTGATTTTCTGAATACACCTTTCTCAATGTGAATCTTACTTTTTTTTTCTTTATGGAAAGTAAACTTTTCAGTGTAATGTGGAGAAATGCTCTTAGTTCATTTGAACAAAGCCATGGCTTGGAGAACAGGAAAAGGCTTATAAATGTGCCCCTTGTGAGGATTTGTCACTATTCGCAGATTGTTTTTTCCTTACTGAATCTCAGATACAAACCACATGCCTTTTTTTCAAGACAGTCACATCATTTAAAATCTGACTGCTCGGATCATTTTTGCCTCTAAACCCATCTCATTTACATGTCTGGCTAATTCATACCTAAGTAAAATACAAACCTGATGTAAGGGGGAAAAATGTTACGATTAGCCCTTTCTAAAATCACAAATCCATAAGGAGCCTAAATTCTTAGCAGGGATCATAGAGATCAATTGCTGGAGAGAAAAAAAAAATCATGGTTTAAAGTTTACTTTTAGATGTTCAGAGTCCCACCGGTTTGTCTTTTCATTTGGAATCGAGGAGGTTGTGATGGTATGGGATGTCAGACGCATTACACCCACACAGAAAGCAAACGCAAGGCAGCCTGTGTATGTTATCTGTAGAACTTCCAGACTATGACACCATGATGCACTGCTGGTCCCAGGCTGGGTAAGGAAAGCTAGACCAGGGGCGCCTGGGTGGCTCAGTCGGTTAAGCATCCAGCTTCAGCTCAGGTCATGATCTCACAGTTCGTGAGTTCGAGCCCCGCGTCGGGCTCGGTGCTGACAGCTCAGAACCTGGAGCCTGTTACCAGTTCTGTGTCTCCCTCTGTCTCTGCCCCTCCCCTGCTCATGATCTGTCTCTCTCTGTCTCTCAAAAATAAATAAATGTTAAAAAAATTAATGCTTCTGCTGAAATAGCACTGATGATGTGAGAAGAGTAAGGCTCTAAGCAGAAAGCATTTCTTGACACCTGACAGAGTGGCTAAAATCAACAACACAAGAAACGACAGGTGTTAGTGAGGATGTGGACAAAAAGGAACCCTCCTACACAGGTGGTGGAAATGCAAACTGGTGCAGCCACTGTAGAAAACAATACAGAGGTTCCTCAGAAAATTAAAAATAGAACTACCTTATGACCCAACAATCACACCACTGGGTATTTACTCAAAGAATACAGAAACACTAATTCAGAGGGATACACTCACCCCATGTTGATAGCAGCATTATCTACAATAGGCGAGGTATGGAAGCAGCCCAAGTGTCCATCAATTGATGAATGGATAAAGACGAGGTCATAGAGGGGCACCTGGGTGGCTCAGTCAGTTGAGTGTCTGACTTGAGCTCAGGTCATGATCTCGCAGTCGTGGGTTTGAGCCCCGTGTCGGGCTCTGTGCTGACAGCTCAGAGCCTGGAGCCTGCTTCGGATTCTGTGTGTGTCTCTCTCTGCCCCTCCCCCCAAAAAATAAACATAAAAATTTGTAAAAGAAGAGGTGGCATATATGTACTGTGGACCATTATTCAGCCATCAAAAGGGATGAAACCATGCCATTTGCAATGACATGGATGGAGCTAGAGAGTATCATCTTAAGTAAAATTAGAGAAAGAAAAATACCACATGATGGAATTTAACAGACAATAATGAGCAAAGAAAACAAAAAACAAGAGACAAAGCAAGAAACAGACTCTTAACTATAGAGAACACACTGCTGGTTACCAGAGGTGAGTGGGGTGGGGGATGGGTGAAACAGGTGATGGGGATTAAGGAGGGCACTTGTGATGAGCACCGGGTGATGTACGGAAGTGTTGAATCACTATCCTGTACACCTGGAACTAATATAATGCAATATATATTAACTACACTGGAATTAAAAACTTAAAATAAAAATAAAATCTGGGACACCTGGCTGGCACAAGTTGGAGGAGCACACAACTCTTGATCTTGGAGTCCTGAGTTCAAGCACCATGCTGGGTGTAGACATTGCTACAAAACATAAATAAACTTAAAAATAAAATAAAATATGTTAAAAATAAAATAAAAAATAGATATTAAAAGAAAGCATGTATTGATTTGTCATTTCCAGCTTAGTCATAGAATTTAGATTTAAATAATAGTGGTGATAAATCTGCATCGTCAATGTCAAATTTCTTGATTCAACAGCATGTCTCAAGTTTGAAAATGTGGGGCGCCTGGGTGGCTCAGTTGGTTAAGTGGCCGACTTCAGCTCAGGTCGTGATCTCGTGGTTCATGATTTCGAGCCCCACGTTGAGTTCTGTGCTGACAGCTCGGAGCCTGGAGCCTGCATTGGATTCTGGGTCTCCCTCTCTCTCTGCCCTCCCCTATTCATGCCCTTTCTCACTGTCTCTCAAAAATAAATAAATGTTTAAAAAAATTTAAGTTTGAAAACGTGATAACTTGACCTCTCTTTTTCTTAAAGTATTTTATACTGCCCTTGCTTTTTTTTTTTAAAGTAATCTACACCCAACATGTGGCTCGGACTCAGGACCCCACAATCAAGAATCACACACTCTGGAGGGGGGGGCACTTGTGGGGAGAAGCACTGGGTGTTATATGGAAACCAATTTGAAAATAAACTATTAAAAAAAAAAAGAAAAGAATCACACACTGCTGGCTAAGCCAGCCAGGTGCCCTATGTGCTTTGGTTTTTGGTGATTGATTCTTTTTTTATTATTGTTTATTTTTGAGAGGGACAGAGCGTGAGGAAGGGTCAGAGAGAGGGAGGCAGAGGATCTGAAGCGGGCTCTGTGTGGACAGCAGAGAGACCCATGTGGGGCTGGAACTCATGAACCAGGAGATCATGACCTGAGCTAAAGTGGGACACAACTGACTGAGTCCCGCGGGTGCCCTTGATTCTTTTTTTTAAGTTTATTATTTTGAGAGAGAGAGAGAGAGAGGCAGAAAGAGAGGGAGAGAAAGAATCTTGGGCAGACTCCACACTCAGTGTGGAGCCTGATGCAGGCCTTGATCTTGAAGATCATAAGATCATGACCGGAGCCAAAATCAAGAGTCAGATGCTTAACTGACAGAGCCACTCAGGTGCCCTGGTGTTTTGGTGATTCTTAAGAAATGGTAGACAAGGGGCACCTGGGTGGCCCAGTCAGTTAAATGTCTGGCTTCAGCTCAGGGCATGATCTCTTGGTTCGTGTGTTCCAGCCGCGCGTCGGGCTCTGTGATGACAGCCAGCTCAGAGCCTGGAGCCTGCATCCGATTCTGTGTTTCCCTGTCTCTCTGATCCTCCCTTGCTCACACTGTCTTTCTCTCTCTCAAAAATAAATAAAAACATTTAAAAAATTTTTAAAAAGAAATAATAGACTAGGGTATCAAAATCGCTTCAATGTGTTTGATATCACGTTTTGCTGGAAATAAATTGATTACCATACTGAGAACCTGTTCTGTATTTACACTCACTGTAGCATCTATTTAATGTAATTTGGTTCAGGCAATTAGTAAGTAGAGATTAGGCTACTGTATGCCCATTAATAGGCTAAGAAGAGTTAGGGCAGTGGGGATAAAGGCAGCATTAGGCATGGACCCTCCTCAAAAGGCATCTGTAATCTATGTTGAGACAAGGCAGATCCCCCAGAACGTGGCAATATCATTTCTAGAGCCCAGAGCAGTGCCTGCCACATAATAGAGACTCAATAAACAGTTGTTGAGTGAATGAATTTATGCTATGGTTACACTTGAGTACCCATTTATCTATTTGAAGAAGTTCGTAAGTTTCACCGCTATCTCGGTGATTTTGCTGTTGAAATAAAGAACACTGTTGTTCCCCAAGCCTTCCCGCCTCAGCAGCCAACTTGTGCAAACCAAAAATCTAGAGATCATCTTTGATTTCTTGGTCTCCTTCACCCCCACATCCAAGCCTTGATGGGGCATCTAACTCCAAATATACCGAGAATCTGAATACTTCTCCCTGTGGCCCCTCCCACCATGAGAGGACAAAGCACCATCACTCCTGAGAGATCTTCTGAGCTGGACTTCCCATTTGCCCACTTGTTCCATTCCAAGGGATTTCTTACATGACTGTGGTCCGGTAGCCCTTAGAATAGAATCCAAACCCCTTGCTGTGGCCTGCCCACAAAGCTCTCAATGGCCTTGCTACACTGCCTGTCCAGATTCTAGGCAGACTGCCTCCTCCCAGTGCACCAGTCCTCGGTCACATAGGCATTAGTTGTTTTTCATCCTGATCTCAGGTCCTTTGCACATGCCTTGGTCTGGGATGCTCCTTCCCCAACCAAGCTGCATCATTGTCATCCTTCAGAATGCTTCGATATCACCTCTGTAAATTTTTTTAATGTTTTTATTTATTTTTGAGAGAGAGAGTGTGTGAGCAGGGGAGAGTCAGAGAGAGAAGGAGTCACAGGATCTGAAGACAGGCTCCAGGCTCTGAGCTAGCTGTCAGCACGGAGCCTGACACAGGGCTCTAACCCACGAACCGTGAGATTATGACCTGAGGTGATGTCAGACGCTTAACCAACTGAGCCAGCCAGGCGCCCCAGTATCACCTCCTTAGAAATTGTGACCATGTTAACCATGGTACAACGCCCCTCCTCCCTATCGAGCTATCCGTCCAATGCCTTCATCTGGGAGCCTTCTTTGGAGCAATTATGCACTCTAATACTATCTTGTTTGTGTGCTTTCATGTCTTCTCCCCACCTCCCCTCACCCAGCAGTGTGCAAGCTCCATAACAGCAGGCTTTCTCCTGGTCTCTGCTGTCTCTTCAATGCCTAGAGCAGTGACTGGCATATGGTAAACGAACACTTTTTCGGGACTGGGAAGAATTATCTTGAATGTATTGTATTCTGTGAGGAGCTCCATATTTTTAGCGAAATGTGCAGAACTTCCAGGAGGGCAAGGGAAGGGGAGTAATAGCAGTTATCTATAATATTAAACCAATGAGATAAGATTTTGAAAATACAAGGCTCACGGGTAAAGTTAATCTCTATTTGGGGACATAAAAATTATATTATTGCCATTTTATCACATCATTGTTCATTATCGTCAATGGAAACTGGATTTGAATTATCATAACAAGAACCTTGGTAAGATATGTTAAACTTTCTAATAATTCATCACCAGGACATCTCAGAGGGATGCCTATGGAATCCACATTTCTGGAAATCTTTCTGTATATACAATGCCTTTTGCAAATGAATTACATCAAATTTCCTTTGGAAAACACCTTGATTTGATTTCTAACACGACTTGTTCTCTGACTTACCTACACTCTTCTTCCCTGTCACTTATCCTCTCTATCTGCTCTGGAACCTCTTACCAAAATTTTGTGTCTTTACATACTTGTTTGGGTCCCTTCCAATCTGACTAGAGGTGGTACCATTAACCATTAGAATTATCTGCAGTTCCAGGTGGATGTTGAAATCACCCAGAATGATAACAGGGATAATGGTGAAGTCGATGAGCCTCTTTAAATGAGTCAGTGGGAGCGTGTAAGTATATCCATGGAATACAAGAACACGTCTTCAAATCACAGACTTTTTTATACCTGAGTCCCATTCAACTGGGAGTTTGTTTATAAAACTTTCTGAAGTGGGGCAACTTCCTGGCTAAGTTGGTGGAGCATGTGACTCTTGATCTCGAAGTTGTGAGTTTGAGCCCCACATTAGGTATAGAGATTACTTGAAAATAAAATCTTACTGGGAACTTCATGTCTGTGTGGACCCCTATTACATTTTATGTGTCTCCTGTTAAACACATCTAAAAAAAACCTTTCTGAAGCATTAGTTCATCTGCTCTTTCATTCTGTGAATCCAAACTATGGGCCAGGCAGGGTTTTAGGTCTGGAAATACAGGAATTAACAAGAGGAAATTGAGGGAGAAATAGACAATACTCATATATTTTTATTTTTTTTTAATTTTTTAATGTTTATTTATTTTTGAGAGAGAGAAAGAGAGAGAGCACATGCCTGTGCAAGCAGAGGAGGGGCAGAAAGAGGGGGCGACAGAGAGAGGGAGAGAGAGGATCCGAAAGAGGACTCCACGCTGACAGCAGAGAGCCCAATGCGGGGCCCAAACTCATGAATCATGAGATCATGACCTGAGGAGAAGTCACATTCTTCACCAAATGAGCCGCCCAGGCGTCTCTCATGTATTTTTAAAAGATAAATTCAGATAGTGCTGGAAATAAATCAGGGTGATTTGCTAGACAATTTTAAAACTTTTTTTAAGGTTTCTATTTTTGAGAGAAAGAGACAGAGTATAAGCAAGAAAGGGGCAGAGAGAGAGGGAGATACAGAATCTGAAGCAGGCTCCAGGCTCTGAGCTGTCAGCACAGAGCCCGAAGCGGGGCTCAAACTCATGACCTGAGCCGAAGTCGGACGCTTAACCAACTGCACCACTCAGGCACCCTGACAGTAGTTTTTAAATTTACTTTTATTTATTTTTTAAAGTGTGTTTATTTATTTTGAGAGAAAGAAAGAGAGCACCAGTGCACACGAGTAAAGGAGGGGGAAAGGGGGGCTGGGGAGAATCTCAAGCAGGCTCCGTGTTGTCAGTGTGGAGCCTGATTTGGAGCTCAATCCCATGACCCTGGTATCATGACCCGAGCCGAAATCAAGAGTTGGATGCTCAACCGACTGAGCTGCCCTAGTGCCCTGAAAGGCGATATGTAAGCAGAGTGGTGATGCAATCTAATTTTTTTTTCAACAGGAACTCGAAGAAAGGGCAGAAATGAGACTATTTGGGTAGTCCAGGTGAGCCAAGATGGTGGTCTGGACTAAGGCTGTAGCTGGGGTGGTGGTGACAGATGATTGGGTTCAGGACGTATTTTGGAGGTTGGGGATCAACCAAAGGCTTCCGTCTCAGCCACATGGTTTGAGATATCTACGTGACATGTCAAACAGGCAATTTGATATGTCTTTAAAGTCTCCAGTCAGAGTTGGAGGTTTCAATTTGGTGACATCAAAATATAGGTGACATTGAAAGCCAGGAGGCCGGATGAAGAGACTTCCAACATTCCTGCCATGTCTGCCTCTGGTTCTCTTTGCTCTGTCTCTTCAAACTGGTTTTTGCCATTTAATGTCTTATGATTTTTTCTTTTCTTGTTTAAAACTGTTTATTTTTCAGAGAGAGAGAGAAAGCGAGCGCAAGTGGGGGCGGGGCAGAGAGAGGGGAACCGAGGATTTGAAGCAGGCTCTGCACTGACAGCACAGAGCCCGATGTGGGGCTCAAACCCACAACCACGAGATCAACGGTCTTCTGCTCCATCAACTGAGTCCACCAGGCTCCCCTGGTTTTCCCCAAATTGCCTGCTGTTGACTGGAAACCTTACCAATAAAATAAATAATAGATTAACATGCATTTTGTATGGTATATATTTTACAAACTGTATTCTTCCAACAAAGTAAAGCTAGAGAGAAGAAAATGGTAGTAAGAAAATCACAAGGAAGAGAAAATGCATTTCCAGTAATGTTCACTCTTGAACCCGGGTTCGAACAGCACGGGTCCACTAATACATAGATTCTTTACAATAAACACAGTGGACCCTTAGCAACTCATTTCTCTTGAGGGCAGACCTTGTTATGAACAACACAAAGCAAACAAAAAAAAGAGAAAGAAAGAAAAAAATCAAGCAAGCAAGCAAGCAAGCAAGCAAGCAAGCAAGCAAGCTCCGGTGTTTTCACAGTGGTTCGTTTCCCCAACCCCCTGCTGGCAACACAAGGGGGGATTTTTCTCAGATATTCAGTGTGAGAATATGGCCAAGCTCAGGGAGCTAAAACTCACACAGCTGCGGGGACCCACCAGCGATCAGGCCCCCCTGGAGTGTTTGGTGTCTCAGACTTGTCCACTAAGCTGCGATTCTCTGTATTCTCCCATCAGTCTCTCCAATGTCGCAGCAATGGACCTCACTTCTCTTCTGATTCTCTAGGAAGAGCTGTTGACATTTCAGTTTGTTCAGCTTTCCGCCTGTTTTTAGGACAGAGCGGTGACTTTCAGCCTTCTTACTTGCCGAACGAGCGCGGGAAATCTTTTTCTCCCGTGGGTGACGTTAAGTCCTGCCTTGGCTATGCTGCCGGGAGGCCGCAGAAGAGAGGAGCGGACGTGCAGGAGACCAGAGGATCACGGCAGGCTTGAAGTCCTGGGGGAAGTCGGCTGTTTCAGATGGAGGGATGCAATCAAGCGGCCTTTGGCGGGGCATTGCGATTGTTCGCTGCGAGGTATCTGGTACCCAACATCATGTAGAGCCCAGCGTTGTGCCCAGCGGTTTCCCCGCCCTCATCCTACCGGGAGAAAACACATTTTGTACTTTTGCTCACCTTGGGAAATAGGCTGGCTTTTCAGTGGATTGGGCCGAACTGTCTGCTTAAAAGGCCCTCATGCCCTGCACAAGTGAGGGGCAGCCCTGATCAGTTCTGGAGCACGTGTGAACACACCCTCGGGACACCCAGAAGTACTCTGGGAGGAGGAAGCAGACCCAAAAAAGATTTAGGAGTCCTGCAGATGTAGGTGATCAAGGGAGCTCAGATCCTTTGAGCACTAATGTCAATGTGACTAGTTAACACTGGACTCCATCCCCATGGGTTGGGGTTCAATAGGTCTGGGGTAGAGTCTGAGATTCTGCATTTCCTTTTTTTTTTAATGTTTTATTCATTTTTGAGAGAGAGTGAGACAGCATGAGCAGGGGAGGGCCAGAGAGAGAGGGAGACACAGAATCCGAAGACAGGCTCCAGGCTCTGAGTCAGCCATCAGCGCAGAGCCTGAACCACTAGATCATGACCTGAGCCGAAGCCGGACACTTAACCGACAGAGCCACCCAGGCACCCTGAGATTTGGCATTTCCAACAAGGGTCCAGGTGGCTACTGTGGCCTCGGAGAAGAGGGCCACAGAGAAGCTGATTCCTTCTCAACAGAGAAGGTCAGGAAGGAAGGGTTTGGGAGCTGCAAAGATTCGTAGACGCAAAGGTGTTTTGGATGTGCCAACAACAGGAGGAGTCAAAGGTTGCTTATTTTTCATGGTGGAGGCAGCTCAAAGTCAACTGGTCATGTGGCCGTTGACATTGTTAACACAACTATAATGAACACATCTTTCTGTGTGTGCTGGTGACTGTTCCAAGGAAATACTGATTTCAGGTAATGCAATCTTAACGGATGTGTTAGTTTTAGTAAATAAATATGATGGGGAACCACTTGAATGACCCTCAGCTATTTCTTTACTGCGAATTTAGATGATGGGAATCGAATTCATTTATAACACTTTTCTTTTAAGTTTATTTATTTATTAGTAATCTTTACACCCAATGTGGGGCTCAAACTTAATGGCCCCGAGATCAAAACCACATGTTGTTCTGACTGAGCCAGCCAGGCGCCCCCTAATTCATTTATAAAAGAGGAAAAGGAGGAACATGAGTGTGTTTCCTCTCCTGCCATAAAATATAATAAAAATTTAATAAATACTTTAGATAAATATCCATCTTGCCTCCTCCAGACACCGTTTGCTTATTTAATAGCTGTAGCTTCTACCCCTCTGATGAAGAGAGAATTTTACTGTACCTCTTTGTAGATTAACAGTCCTTAGTTTGGTTTAATTTTGTTTTGTTTTTAAATTAAGCAAAGGTCAAGAGCATTATCAGTCTCTCTGGAGGTCTGTGCAGATAAACTGTCTTCATGTTGAAGCCTCGCAGATGCCTTGGAATTATCTTGTTATAAATCAGAAATTTGGTTTGGGGGCACCTGGCTGACTCAGTCAGTAGAGCATCTCTAGATCTCAAGAGCATGAGTTCAAGCCCCATGTGAGAGATGGAGCCTACGTAACCATAACAACAAAAGGAGACAATAAAATTTAAAAAATCTGTTTTTGTTAAATGCGGGTTTATATTTACATATCTTTTCATACTGCTTTAAGACAGACTTCATAAAGGGCCATGTGGGCGGCTCCATCAGTTAAGCATCCAACTTTGGCTCAGGTCATGATCTCATGGTTGGTGAGCTCTAGATCCACATCGGGCTCCGTGCAGACAGCTCGGAACCCACTGCACTTCAGATCTTCTGTCCCCTGCTTTCTCCGCCCCTCCCCTGCTTGTGCACCGTCTCCCTCTCTCTGTCTCAGAAATAAACATTAAAAACAAGATAGACGTCATAAAGGAGGCTTCCTGCATCATAAATCATATGTATTTGACATTTCGATGGATGGTGGCCAAACTGGGCTCCAGAAATGTGGAACGCACACTACCACTCAGAACAAGAGTGTGTGAATGTGTTCAGTTTCCCCTAAAAGAAGGTTTTAGGAGTGAAAAGAAAGGGGGCAAGGAGAGACAGTGACCAGCCAGGGATGACCAGTTCAAGGAGTGCGGCTGAAGGGCAACAGAGGAATGGAAATGGAGGGGCGCAGGCTGACAATAATGGGAGCTACGTGGGCATGTTTGCATGGTGACAGAAAGGATCCAGGAGAGACAGAGCAATTGAAGTGGGAGGGAAAGGGGTAACTGAGGTGTAAGATGAGCCCCAGACTTGATTCGTTACCACATGAATAGGCAATTGTCTCAATACCATCCATTGAGGAATCTAGCTGTTCCCTACGATTTGAAATCTTAAAAATACGGAATTTTGCCCTACATGCTTTAGAGATCATTCCACTCATCTTCCGTGACTTGGGCTTCCAAGTCAGTTTGCAAGTTATATCCATTGCTATTTACCTGTCTTTTTTTAATTGTATTTATTTATTTTGAGAGAGAGAGAGACAGAGAGAGAGGGAGAGAATCCCAAGCAGGCTCTGCTCTGTCAGCGCAGAGCCCAACGCGGGAATCGAATCCATGTGAGATCATGACCTGAGCCGAGATCAAGAGTCAGAGGCTTAACTGACTGAGCCACCCAGGCGCCCCTGTTATTCACCTGTCTTATGTCAGCAATTCTGCTATCATTCGGTGAGAACTCATCTTCTCTGATGACTTCTTTTTCATAGCAGACTGATTTTGTTCTATGGATGCAAGCCTCTCTTGGACATGTCTCAAAATACTGATGTGAAGTTTTGAAATGTTTTCCACATTCACTTTCCCCTCAAAAGTCAGTTCGTTTGCTTGTTCATCTTTGTTGGTCCGTAGCATGCTCTTGGTTTTGCTTAAACGTCTGGTAGGGCCATCTGGGTGGCTCAGTCGGTTAAGCATCCGGCTTCGGCTCAGGTCATGATCTTGTGGTTTGGAGGTTCGAGCCCCACGTTGGGCTCTGTGCTGACAGCTCAGAGCCTGGAGCCTCCTTCGGATTCTGTATCTCCCTCTCTCACTGCCCCTCCCCTGCTCACACTCTGTCTCTCTCTGTGTCGCTCAAAAATAAAAAAGCATTAAAAAAAAAAAGTCTGGTGATTGGCCATTCATCTCGAGGACTAGATAAGTACGGTTTGGTAATGGGTTTGGAGTCCCCTGTGGTTGTGAAGGTTTTCTCTCTGAAAGTGACAGAGCAGCGCAGGTGAATGGTCGGGACTGTGCCCACAGGAGAAGTCCCATTTACGAAGCGTGCATAGGAAAGAGGTCGCCGTCAGTGTCTTACTGGATGTATAGAGCTTCAGGGAATGTTCTGCCATGTTTTGTCTTTCCAGTCTTATGGCTGACTCCCCAATTACCTGGGCACTCCCTCCTCTCTCTGACCACGAAGACCAAGCTGGGCTCCCTCTCTGGGCGCAAGAAGTGCTTTATTTATAAAGCTGTTCTCACTGGCTGTAGCCAGTTGTGGTCACTACGGCAAGAACTGTGCACAGAGTTGGAGAATGGCCCATTCGCCTTGGCAGATGTTTAAGAACTCCTCTGCTTTCTGCCCCATGACCCACTCTAGCCTCTACGAATTCAGAGCTTTTCCTGAAAGATTCATAACCTTTTCTCCAATATTCCTTCTCTCATTCCCACCTTAGCAGGGTGTGGGTGCCACATTATAACTTCCAGAAATTTCTTATTGTTCCTGGAAAGTCACATAACAGTAGTTTAGGGCACAGACTCTAGAGTCAGATTGCTTGGCCTTGCACAAGCTCTTAACCTGTCCGTGGCGCTGTTGGCTTATTGTTTTTTTTACAGTGTTCCATTCTTTGTTATTGACCTTGCCTCCTTGGGCTAGTACAAGAATCAGCAAACAGTTTTGCTTTTTCTTTTTTATCGAACAGTAGTTGACCTAACAATATGTTAGTTTCAGGCAGACAACATGGTGATTCATTTATACACAATATGAAGCAATCACCGTGGTAAATCTAGCTGCCATCTGTCACCGTGCAGTGTTGGTACAATAGTATTAACTATATTCCCTGTGCCGTACTTTACATCCCTGTGACTTCCTTATTTTATAACTGGAAGTTTGCACCTTTGAAAGTTTGTACCTTCCCCTTGTCCCCCATCCCCCTTCTCTGTTTACTCATCTTTCAGTTTAGATAATAATTGTACCTGTTGCTTAGAATTATTTAGATGTAAATTGCTGTGGCGTGGCTGGTAACTGTTGGCCATTACATCTCTCTGGTCTGCTGGCAACGCAGACCTTTTCTGGTTTTCCAGCACCATTTTGGATTTGTTCTTCTTTTTATATTTTTTTCTGGCATGTTAGCGGGATTTTGGAAGGAAGATGAGATTAAATACGTGCACTCTGTCCATCACCTTGAACTGGAAGTGAGCACTTGCATTTGAAAACAATAAGAATAAACATTCTAAGTGGTTAATTTTCTACCATCTTGAATTTCACATTCTCTTAGTTTACTTAGAATGGCACAGCTATGGGAACCCTAGAGACCCTCTAATAGAGCACTCTCTTTTTGAAAATGAGCAAAGGGGCGCCTGGGTGGCTCAGTCGGTTAAGCGTCTAACTTCGGCTCCCGTCATGATCTCATGATTTGTGGGTTTGAGCCCCATGTCGGGCTCTGTGCTGACAGCTAGCTCAGAACCTAAAGCCCGCTTCAGATTCCATATCTCCCTCTCTCTCTGACCCTCCCCTGCTCGTGCTCTCTCTCTAAAATAAATTTAAAAATTTTAAATAAAATAAAATAAATAAAAATGAGCAAACACTGGGGTGCCTGGGTGGCTCTGTTGGTTAAGCGTCAGACTCTCGACATCAGCTCAGGTCATGATCTCACAGGGTTCCTGAGTTCGAGCCCCAAGTCGGGCTCTGCGCTGACAGTGCAGAGCCTGCTTGGGATTCTCTCACCTTCTCTCTCTGTCTGGCCTTCCCCCACATGTGTACTCTCTCTCTCTCTCTCTGTCTCTCTCCCTCGTTCTCTCTCTCCCCCAAAATAAATACACTTAAAAAATAAAAATGACCAAATAAATGAGAAATACCTTCCCAAGTTCGCAGATATATTTAGAGGAAGATCCTTGCTTCCTAGTCCAATACCCCTACCACTAAAAATAAGTAAATAAGCTCCCAGGTTATAAACTTCATAGGTTTGTGCACGTCTGCTGCTCTTTCCGCCCTTCACAACAGAACGGTCCCCCCTTCTATTTAAAGCCAATCCTTTTACCTGGACTTTAATCCCATCCTCTCCTGCTTTCCTCAGCATTTTATATTATTAATAATACCTCCTTTTCGTAGTATATTCAACTTCTCACTTTTAACCAGATCCTTTAATCATGTCAAAGTCTATCCTTTTACGAAAAAGGAACAACAGGGGCGCCTGGGTGGCTCAGTCGGTTAAGCCTCCGACTTCGGCTCAGGCTCAGGTCAGATCTCACGTTTTGTGGCTTTGAGCCGCGCGTCAGGCTCTGTGCTGACAGCTAGCTCAGAGCCTGGAGCCTGCTTCCGGTTCTGTCTCCTTCTCTCTCTGACCCTCCCCCTCTCATGCTCTGTCTCTCTCTGTATCAAAAATAAATAAAACATTTAAAAAATTTAAAAAAAAAAGAAGAAGAAAAAGAAAAAATAAAGGGGCGCCTGGGTGGCTTAGTTGGCTGAGGATCTAACTTCGGCTCAGGTCATGATCAGTGAGTTGGAGCCCCTCATTGAGCTCTGTGCTGACAGTTCAGAGCCTGGAGCCTGCTTTGAATCCTCTGTCACCCTCTCTCTCTGCCCTTCTCCTGCTGGTTCTCTCTCTCAAAAATAAATAAATAAACATTAAAAAATAAAATAAGATAAAATCTTTAAATTTATTTTTATGTTTTTTATTTATTTTTGAGAGACAGAGAGAGACAGCGCGAGCAGGGGAGGGTCAGAAAGAGAGGGAGACACAGAATCTGAAGCAGGCTCCAGGCTCTGAGCTGTCAGCACAGAGCCCGACACGGGGCTTGAACCCATAAACCGTGAGATCATGACCTGAGCCGTAGCCAGATGCTTAACTGACTGGGCCACCCAGGTGCCCCAAGATAAAATCTTTAAAAAGAGAAAAAGGAACGACAAATTCAGTGGACCCCTCCCATACCCCCAGACGGCACTCCATCTTTCCACTCCTTTTCACTTCCAAACTCCTGCAAAATACCCTCCTGTCCCACCCCACTTACATCTGCCTCTCCAAGCCGGGCTCTGTGCCGACAGCTCAGAGCCTAGAGCCTGCTTTAGATTCTGTGTCTCCCTCTCTGCTCCTCTCCCACTTCCCCACTCCTCCTTCCACACTGTGTCTCTCAAAAATGAATAAACCTTAAAAATTGGAAAAAAAAAAAAGACCAAGACACTGTTGCAATATTTCATAGCTCAGTGAAAGGCACACTAATCGATCGAGTTCTGCAATACCCAAAGCCAGCAACTCTCCTTGGTCTCCTTCACCCTCTAGCTCCAATTCAGCACCAAATCTATTTTATTTTCTAAATACGTCTTGAATCCATCCACTTCTCTCTATATCTACCTCCTTTACCCCAACCGCCAGATGCAGCTACGTCCCCTAGACTGCTTGAGCAGGGCTCTGACTGGTCTGTCCATGTCCCCTTCATCTTGCAATCCTTTCTCTCCACCACAGCCAGACTGATGGCGTCAGCACACATCTGATTTGGCCACTCCCCTCCCCCCACTTCCGCATACCCCTCAACCAGACCGCCATCAAACCCTTTAATAGCTTCTTTTTATTCTCGGGAAAAATGCAAACTTCTTCAGTATGGCCTGCATAGTGCAGCTGACCTTGACCCCTGCTCAGCTTTCCACTTCATCTTGCAGCTAGTGCTCCCCCTACTGTCTCCATTGCAAACGCTGCTTCTTTCCTCTTTCACTTTGTTTGCCAGGCTCCTCCCACCACAGGGCCTTTGCACTAGCTATTACCACCTCCCCTACCCCGCCTCCCTCCTGCTTTGTGTGGTTAACCATTTCTCAGCCTGTCAGATCTCAGGCCCAGCGTTATTTCCCCAGGAGAGACGGTGATCCCTGACAAAGTCAGAGCCTCTCATCAGAGGTGCTTCTGTTCCCTGATACTGACTTATCACCATTGCAGCTGTACGTTCATTTGGTGAATACTTGAATCCTTTGTCTCTCCCCTGCCACTCATCCCTTTATTCGGCAGATATCTCCTGAGCCCCTACTGTATACCAGGCTTTATTTCAGAAGGGGAGACACATTGTAAACAAATAAATATGCAATATGCCGCCGAGCAGCAAAACGTGCTATGAAGACCAGAGAAATGGGGTAAAAGGTCAGAGAATATGGGAGGTTGCTGACTTGGGATAGGACAGTTCGAGAAGGCTTCTCAAAGGGACTGAGCGGGACGCCTGGGTGGCTCAGCTGGTGGGGCCTCAGACTCTAGATTTCGTCGTGATGTCACAGTTTGGCCCGGGGCACCACCTCACGATTTGTGACAGTGCGGAGTCTGCTTAAGATTCTCTCAATCTCTCCCCCCCCCCCCCCCCCCCCCCGTCTCGGCCCCTCCCATGCGCTTTCTCAGTCTCTCTCAACCTAAAGAAAAACAAAGTGACTGAGCCGGAGAGGTAAAGACAGGGCGAGTGGGGGATGGGCATCCCAGGGAGTGGAAAAGGGAGGCTGTTGACCCCCCATTCAAGGAAAGTCCGGGACCCCCGGAGGGGGGGGGGGCTAGAGCTGAGCAGAGGGGAGGGTGGTGAGAGCGGCAGAGGAAGGGGGTGGGGGTGGGGGTGGGCAGGGCGCTTCCTTTCCGTGAGCCCTTGTAGCCAGGACCTGGAAGAGAAGCCCGCAGAAGCTTTGAAACAAGGAATGACGGGATTCTGTGCATGTTCTAAAATGATCATCGGTGCTCTCTGGAGGTGTTTGGACTCAGAAGTGCCACAGGTGGAAGGAAGGAGCCCAGTTAGGGTCTGGTGCGGTTTTGAGGAGACAGGATGGGTGCCCAGACCAGGGCGAGCCTAGAAGTGGGGGTGGGGGTGGGGGTGGGGGTGGGGAGAAAGTAATGCATTTTGAAGGTAGCACTTTCGAGATTTGTGGATGTGTTTCTCCAAACCCTCCATTGCGTTTCCGTTTCACTTAGAGCAACAGTCAAAAGCCTAAGTGGGCTCCATGGGACCCTCTGATCTGGGCCCGGCTCCCTTCCCCCCCTCCTCTGCAGCCCCACTGGCCTCCTCCCCGGTCTGTGAACAGCCCGAGCACGAGGCCCCCCTTTTGCCTTTGGTGCCCCCCTCAGGCATCAGATGAAGCTAGTATCAACAGGGTTTGCTCCCTCAAGGCTCTACCCAAGTGTCGATTCCTCCATGGTCCTATCCGTTTCCCTTCCCTGCCCCTTTTCCCGGTGCACGCCATCTGACACACACACGCCACACCCATGCCTCTGCACACGCAGGCATCCTAGCCCTGTGTGTGTGTGGATTCCTCCCGTGAAGGCAGAGATCTGGGCTGTTTTGCTAACTTGCAAAACAGATCTCTCAGATCTGTGCCTGGCACACAGTAGGTGTCCACTAAATGTTAAATATCGTTGAAACGGAGAATGAGTGGAGCAAACAGTGGCTCCGGGGTCTGGGACTGGTTTTTCAAGGTGAGCATCGGGTCCCCCTGCTCCAAACTCTCAGCTGCTGTCCCCGAACTGCCTCGTTCTGTCGCAGGTTCAAGAGAAGCCCTCCCTCCCTCTGGGGCCCACGGAAGCCCCTGACACATCCAGAAATTCTCGGGGGTTGGGCGCCCCTTCCCTTCCCACGGGGAGACAGAGAAAGCCGTGATGAGCCAAACACACTTTCCCCGTTCCTGGGAGTGGAGGTGACATCAGTTTAATGCAAACTCCATAGCTGATGTTTTAGACGTTATTGACTCTGTGTGGGTTTCCGGCAAACAACTAGCCGCCTACTTTAAGAGACAATATCACTAAGTGCTTTTTTTTTTAATGCAAAAAGAAAGAAATAAAAAAAGAAAAAGAGCTCCCTATTTTCCTCATTCCTGCAGGTGCCCAACCCGAAGGACTTGTTGGAGTGCATTTTCTGCATTCTTAATAGATAGCCAGCAGGAAATGCCTCTTATAGCCCAGGCTGGAGGGGTAGAAAGTAGCTAGGGGAGGGCACAAAATCCCCAGCCCCTGCTTCCGCAAGCCCTGAGCTGCTCCAAAGTGGACCAGGCAAGTCTGCCCATCACCTCTTCCCAGCCGTGGGATCTTGCTGTCTGGTTGATGGTCAGGAGTTAAGGTAGGAGAAGCTGGTGACTTTGGAGTGGGGCGGGGGGGGGGGGGGGGGGAGGAAGGAGGGATGGAAAGTCAACTGCGAAGGAACCCGGGCGGGGAAGCGGTGAGCATCCCAAGCTTTGCTCACTGATAGACGATCTGGTCCCTTGGGGCCTTTCGTTCCAAGCATTCACTGTGGTGACCTCTCGACCTCTCCGACGTGACACCCCACCCCACGCCCGAGGTGCTGGGTACCATTCTGCGGAAAGCGGGTAAGCGCGTCCCTGCAGGCAGACTGTGTGTGGTAGAGTTGAGCCCGAACTGCTGGCATTGGAGTCCGTGTTAAACTATTTGTGCAGAAGTTTGGGCATTAGTTTGAGGTTGAGTTGGAGCGCTCGGTGTCTTTGAGGTTTCCGTGTTGGAGAGATCGTGAGCTACAGGGAACGTTTGTAATTATGCTGTGCTAACCGCACAACCGGCAGGGCTTGACCTCGGGGTTCTGTCTGCAAGAGGCTGTTGCTACGACAAGCCGGGGACTGGGACAGGGATGTCGCCCGGAAGGTTCCACCCTCTCCCCGCCTCGCTGGTAGTCTCTGCGTTCCAGCTTTGCAGTATCCCCTACCCTGCAGCCAGATCCCAATTCACGCCGGTGTGAACAGACCCCTCTCGGAGGGCTCTTTCGGGGATGGAACTGTCCGGGGTCCTTCTGAGATGCAGCCTCGCAAAGGCTGTAGGCAGCAACATTTCTCAGAATGTCGTAGCCCTCCGATACACACCGTCTCCACTGAGCTGTGGGTGCGGGCCGGATACTTGCCTGGGAGCTAGATGCAGAGAAGGGACCCGTGGTTTTTTCCTTTGGGATGTGTGTCCGTGCGTTTGGGGAGGAAGGGGAGGGCAGAGGTAGCAATCGTGGCTGATTCAAGGTCCCACTGGACTAAGGTCTGACCCTTCCAAGGTGAAGGGAAGGAAGCGTCGCCTCTGGCTGGCTGTCTCTAGCCTTTCCTGGCTGTGGCCAGTGGCCTGCCATCTCTGTGCTCTTTCCCCTGAGACAGTAAGAGCGTGCTCCCGGGCCCTGATGTCCCAAGGGTCCAACGGGCTGCCTGCCTTGTGGCTTCAGGGAGACTTTGCAAAGACAGATTTGCAGGCCGTGAGTCCTACAACGGTGGTAAGCGGCCCTTGCAAGTAGCGGTTTTGAGGGGCCTGGAAGGATCGCACAGGTGTTCCGCTTGTATTCCCTAAAGGAACGCAGGTGGCTGCCTTAGGGTCTGGGTCAAGATTCCCTAGATATCGGAAGCCAAGCCTTCACATTTGATACACGCGTCGGGGACTGAAGCTCGTAGAAGGGGGGGTCTGTTAGTCCCCACCAGGTTGACAGTAGGGGATGGTGGGGAAAGGACCAACACTGAGGCTGGAAAAGATTCACATCCCAGCTCTGCCTCATACCCAGCTGTGTGGCCTGGGCAGTTCATTTCACCTTCTGGGCCCCCATATTGCTCATCTGCAAAATGGGGGCAATAGTACCTGCGCTGAGCAGTGTAAAGACTAGAGAAAGTATCCGTATAGCTTCAGGCACAAGGAGGTATTTTGTAAATTGCGGCTTTAGAAAAAGTGCCGCCTGCCAACATTTATCATGACTTTATACTTCAGAACAGTTTTGCTTTCTCCCCTCCTCCTCCTCTCTCTCCTCCTCTCTCTCCTCCTCCTCCTCCTCCTCCTCCTCCTCCTCTTTCTCCTCGCTGTGTTTTCACACAATTGTGTAAATTTCAGGTATTCCGTGCTACTTTGGCAAATGTAGACATTGTAATAGGAATGGCACAGTAGCGATCACTGGCACCTCTGTCACCGCACATAGTTACCCTTGTGGGGAGCTGGCATGATTTAGTTCTAGTCTCTGAAAGTTGGAGGCGTGTACTGCGATACGGTTCTGGGTTCTGTATGTTCTCTATACTGTCTTAGATCTTCAGGGTTTATTTCCTCCTTATAACTTTCTCCCCTAAACACCACTTGCCTGGTCCCTCTGTCCCCCGCCCCCCCGCAAGCCTCCCATAACCACTACTTTATTCTCTGTTTCTATGAGTTTGGCTTTTTAAAATTCCACACTTTGATGATATGCAGTACAGTTGACTTCTGAACTACATTTCTTTTCTCTCACTTTACTGGAAGAATGCAGCCTGTGATACATATACAAAATATATGCTAATTGACTGTTTATGTTTCCAGTAAGACTTTCCGGTCAACAGTAGGCCATTCATAGTTAAGTTTGGGGACTCAAGTATATGCAGATTTCCGACTGCATAGGGGGTTTGCATCCCAAACTCATGACGATAACACCTTTGTTTTGTTTCTGTGATGCTGAGTATCTGAATAGAGCTCGTCTTTTTGTTTTTGTTTTTGTTTTTTTACCGAGGAATACTTTACCTTTAGTGAAGGAATTCTTTACCTTTAGTGGAATGCACTGATCCTAAGTGTACCATTCGATGGATTTTGACGAGCGTGTACATCCACACATGACATTCACCCTCCTCAAGATGTAGGACATTTTGAACACTCGCGAGAGTTCCTCATGGCCCTTCCCAGCCTCCATCCTAGAGCCAGCGACTATTCTGATTTCTACCCCCACAGCTTATGTGTGTCTGTCCCGTGTAATGGGAACCATATACTGTGTGGTCTTTTGTGTCTGTTTTTTCCTCTCTGTTGTTGAATGACATTCCGAAATATGATAGTATCACAGCTAGTTGATTTATACTCCTGGTGCTGGGCATTGGGCTCGTTTCAACTTTTTGGCTATTTTAAATAAAGCCACTATAAATATCCTATACAAAGTCTTTGCGCAGACATATGTTTTTGTTTCTCTTGGCTCTCTGTACATAGAAGTAGGATTGCTGGGTCATATATATAGTAAGCATATGTTTAACTTTATAAGAAACTGCCAGACGGTGTTTTGGAGCAGTTGTTTGCGTGTTTGTTTGTTTTTTTAATAAGGATACAATGGATTCAGTTTTCACGTGGTTCCTGATGATGCCTACTTAGCAGGGCGGTCCACAAGAGCGGAACAGAGTGATGGGCTCAGTTGAAGGCTGTGTTATGAAGGCTTCATAAAGCAGAACCAGTGATGATGGGGAGCCGGAATGAGTGGGAAAGGAGAACTTTTTAGAAGGGTTGACTGCTCGCTGCCAGATTTCCTTCCTAAAGTCCTCAGTCACAATCGACTGACACTAGGAACCTAAAAGAATAGGCTGCGGAGTTAATCCTCTCCAACTTCTGAATTTTACCCAGGAGGAATCTGAATCCCAGAGAGGTTACGTGCTTCCCCCCAAATCACACAGCGGAGGAAAACCCCAGGTCTTCTGACTCCTAATTGGTATGATTTCCTTGCATTGTGCTTTCTCTGCATGAAATGGCATTCAGGCATTCAGCCATTGTTTACTGACCTACTTATGCTAGGTGCTCCGGATAAAGAAATGAATAAGAAATGGCCCCCACCCTCAAGGACTAGGGAAGAACATAGGCTATTAAACTGTAATCGTTTCCCTCGTATTCGCAGGAATGAATACAAGCGCCTTTAGCCAGGAGCAAGTCTCATTGGGTGGTCAAAGGTAAAGAAGCATCCAGACAGGCTACTTCTCCAGTTAAGCAAGGCCATGCAGCAGGTCTTGAGTGCCCACTGTGTGCCCAGTCCTGCCTTTGGTGCCAGAGGACAGTCTTGCTCCGAAGGAGTTCACAGGATCCAGTGATGGAAGCCAAGTTTAAGGCAACTCAGCAAACAGCGATCGAGCTGTTTGGGTCTCAGGCGTTGTTCTGGGTGCGAAGCATCTGGTGATCTTTCAGGAGCTTTTCACCCATGTGCCATATGTATTAGCATAGAGAATGTTTGCGTTTGCGATCTGTATTTGGTCCAGAATAGATCTGTCCGGAGGTCTGGGGACCAGTGCTGATTTTAAATGCTCGTTCCTAGCATGTGGTGGGGGGGCGGGGCGGGGACACCATCATGGGTAGATCAACAGCGTCAGGGTCGTGGGATTGGTCTTTGGCTCATTTGTTTTGTAGGAAGAAGGCGCTGCCCTAAGAGGCAAGTTACTGTTGGGGCCTCCATGGCCTTTTTTTTTTTTAACCTTCCTGCTCTTCTTGTACTGGGGTTGCCAGATCATTCTCATCTGAGGCTCCTGAGGACCCCCTTCAGTGCTCTGTAGACTTGTGTCTTGTTCCCAGATCCCCGATCACACAGGGCTCCTCTCCTGGAGGGCAGGGGCTCAGGGGGTCTCTGGAAGCCAACGGAGAGCGTGAGCGGTGCTTGCTCCCCCAGGGCCCTCTCATCCAAACTGTAGCCAAGCCGCTCGGAAAAACAGTGCCAGTAACGTCTTGTGTTCGATCCGCAGCTATCATCTGCGGCCCTCACAATGGAAGGAACGGGGAAGACTGCTGTCCAGCTCCAGAGACCTATAAAGACAGAGTGGAATTCCCAGTGCGTCCTTTTCACCTATTTCCAAGGAGACATCGGCAGCGTCGTGGACGAACACTTCTCCAGGGCTCTGAGCAATGTCAAGAGCCCCCAGGAACTGAGCCCCTTGAGCCAGAGTACAGATGTGATCCTGAAGAATGGTGAGCAGGCTGGGGGTGGAGGGGGCGGAGACCAGAATTCTCTACCAAGGCTGGCAGGGAAAAGACTAGTTCTACCATGTTGTCACAGTCACTGATGCGTATCACAAGTCACACTGTAAAGGAAAAGCTCCACCCGTTCCTTCGAAGTTTAGTGTCAACACTGGGGTGCCTGGGTGGCTCAGTCAGTTGAACGTCAGACTTCCTCTCAGGTCCTGATCTCGCGGTTCGATTCCCGCATCGGGCTCTGTGCTGACAGGTCAGCCTGGAGCCTGCTTCAGACTCTGTCGCGGTCTTTCTCTGCCCCTCCCCCATTCACATTCTCTCTTTCTCTCTCAAAGATAAATAAACATTAAAAAATTAAAAAAAAAAGGAGTTTACAGTGAAAATCAACCTCCTCGTTTAATCACGCCGGTTCACTTATTTCACTATTTCCTAAATTGGGTTAAATGCTGGGTTTTCTGTTGCTACTACTACTGGCCTGACAGTACGCCCCATGCAGGTGCACCCAGCCTCCTTGCAACTAATAACAGAGGATCTGGTGCACAAGGGCGGCACTCGCAGGGGTCCCTGAAGGGTCTTGCTGCACCCCTGTCCCCACCCTTAATAGCATCGGGGCGTGGGCTGCATACAGCGTCGGGGAATTTGTTTTACATAAACGTTCTTTACATCACACAATTATTTCAAGACAACTGTCTCAAGAAGTGCTTATGAAAATGGCCGGGTTTGGAAAAACCGTAAAAATTAAGATGGCAGCGCCGTAGCACGGCCTCTTCCTTGTAGAGATATGAAACAGGACAGTTTGTGACCACACTGGTTGGTTCAAAAACAACTGTAATCCAGGCTGGAGCCGTTTTTATGTATTCGTTATTTTATTACACTCATGTTTTCTTCCAATCTTAAAAGAAGTTAAAACATTATCATGGACACCCATTTTGATGTTTATTTATTTTTGAGAGAGAGACAGAGACTGAGGGTGAGTTGGGGGGAGGAGGTGGGCAGAGAGAGAGGAGGATGCACAGGGCCAAACATGGGGCTCGAACCCATGAATGGCGAGGTCATGACCTGAGCCAAAGTCAGACGCCTAATGACTGAGGCACCCAAGCGCCCCCTCCAAACACCATTTTGAAATGTGCAACAGACCAGGGCCTGGTTGATTTTTAAAAACTCTCTATTGGGGGAGGAGGAAAAACTCTCTACTGTAGTTGCCCGGCACCCACATTGAATGCCTGGCTCCCCACTGGAGGATGCGTATACGCCCCCCAAATGCTTGTTTGCTTTGTGCAAAGCTGCCAGGTGGGGTCTTTGCCTGCAGGGGAAGATCCCCCCTCTTTCCAGAAGCCATCGCTCTGGCTTTGCTCTTTGGGCCTGGACGGGGAGTTGGTTGGTGTATAGCTGATGTATTCACCTTTGCAGAATTTACTGCTCTCCTAGAAATGATCTGTCAGGTCAGGTGACATGATTTTCTCCGAGACCTTTGTGAGTTTAAGTGGAAGGCAGTGTGGGAGCAGCAGATACTAAAGGAAACGACGTGGAGTTGCTGTTGCAATGGGCACAACGGTGGGGGGGGGAGCAGAGAGTGGGGAGCTGATGTCCAACAGTGTGTGGATCACTTAGAGCAGGAGCAGGGATGAGTGTAACCGAGTCATTTGGGGAATTGACACGTAGTAAGAGCTGATAAATGGGTAAGTGGGTTTCAGACGAGGTTAACCGGCTCCTTGGAAGAGTCAAAATCCCAAGCTCTTCAATTCTGGGGAAGTCAGCTGACTTCAGCTATTTGGCTTTTAGTGCTGAACACGTTGGCTTGGATGCATTCCAATCACTCCTTTGAAAGTGCCTTCTATCTATAGTCCCTTACTTCTTCCTCTGTCCTGCTCACCTGAGAAAATCCAGCTTGAAATAAAACCACCTCTTGACCCCTTGCTCCATGTCTCTGCTGCATTTTGCAGCAAGACTCAAAACTGCACCCACGCACACGCTTTCCTCTTCCTTGACTGCTCTTTGGAACTCACTCCACTAGGCTTTTATGACAATTACTCCTTAGCTACTCTCGTCAAGGGTAGCCTGTGACCTGTCCTTGCCGAATCAACCGTCTTTCCCTGTCTCCATCCATCAACCTTTTTTTTTTTAACTTGTCTACAACATTTGCTGCAGTTGGTTGCCCTCTCTTTCATAGGGTGACCAGGTGGCTCAGTCAGCTCTCAGGTCAAGATCTCCCAGGTCATGAGTTCGAGCCCCATGTTGGGCTCTGCCGTGACAATGGAGAGCCTGCTTGGGATTCTGTGTCTCCCTCTCTCTTGGCCCCTCCCTTGCTTGAACTCACTCTCAAAATAAATAAACTTGAAAAAAAAAAAAAAGGATTCCCTCCCTCTGCCCCTTCCCTAGCTCGACCTCTCTAAAATAAAAAAAATTAAAACAAAAAAATTTTAAAACCTCCCCTTCATATGGGTTCTGTAACATCACACACACTCTCTTGGTTTTCCTCCTTTCTCTCTGGTTCCTACTCCCTTTTAAAAAAAAATTTTTTTTTTACGGGTGCCTGGGTGGCTCAGTCAGTTGAGCGTCAGACTTTGGCTCAGGTCATGGTCTCACGGTTCATGTGTTGGAGTCCCTCATCGGGGTCTGCTGACAGCTCAGGGCCCGGAGCCTGCTTCGGATTCATCTCCCTTTCTCTCTGACCCTCCCCTGCTCATGCTCTGTTTCTCTCTCTCTCAATAATAAATAAACATTAAAATAAAACATTAAATTAATTAAAATTAAAACATTTTAATGTTTATTTATTATTGAGAGAGAGAAAGAGAGCGTGCACAAGAGATAGCACAAGCAGGGGAGGGGCAGAGAGAGAGGGAGACAACGAATCAGAAGCAGGCTCCAGGCTCTGAGCTGTCAGCACTGAGCCCAACTCGGGGCTCAAATCCACGAACCGTGAGAGTATGACCTGAACCGAAGTCAGATGCTCAACTGACTGAACCACCTAGGTGCCCCCAAATTCTGTCAATTTTACCTTCAAAATATATCCAAGTTCTGGGGTGCTTGGATGGCTCAGTCAGTTGAGCGTCGGAATCCTGATTTCAGCTCAGGTCATATCTTGTAGTTTATGGGATCGAGCCCAGTGTCATACTCTGAACTGGGGGTGCAAAGCCTTCTTGGCATTCTCTCCCTCTCTTTCTCTCTGCCCCTCCCCCACTCACGTGCACACCTCCACAGGCTCTTTCTCTAAAAATAAATAAACATTAAAAAAGTATCTATCCAAGTTCTGACCACTTCTCTCCACCTCTGCTGCTCTCACGCCATCAGCCCACCCCTGGAGTTTTGCTTCTTGATTGGTCTCCCTGCTTCCACCTGTGCTCCCCTTCAGTCTGTTCACAAGATAGCCAACAGAATATCACTAAAACGAAAGTCTCATCCTATCTCTCTTCTGTTCACAACGTTCTAGTAGCATCCTGTCTCTTGGAATCATATCCAAAGCCTTTAATGGGGCCCTATTTGCTTCCTGATTTCATCTCCTACCACCTCCTACATCACTCAATCCAATCTAGCCTCTTTGCTGTTTGTAGAATGTGCCAAGTACAATCCTGCCTCAGAGCCTTTGCACCCTCCTTGAAATGCTCTTTCCCCAGATAACTGCCTGACTTCCCCTTTCCTTCATTCAGGTCTCCATTGGAATGTCACCTCTTCAGCCAGTTTTTCTCTGTGCAATCTCTTTAAAAAATAGAAGCCTCCACCCTGTCAACCTCTGTCATCTTACATGATTTTATTTTATATTTTAGCGTTTGTCACCACTGGACATATATATTTATACGTTCTCTTCCTTGTCTGCTCCCATGCTCTAGACTGAATTCCGTGGCAGCAGGGACTCTGTGGTGATTGCGGCTTCCCAAGGACCTAGCCCAATGTCTGACACATGGAAGGTGCCCAGTAATGTTGCTTGAATGAATGAAATTGTGATTTGGGTCATAGGGTACTGATGATAGTCATAGAAAGAGTCCCCAAAGTGAGCGAGCACCCTGTGGTGGATGGCTTTAGAACCGGATAGCCTGGGGCCCAGGCCAGCTCCACTGTGTATTAACAATGTGATCTCCAGGCACATCACTTCCTCCATCTGTGCCTCAGTTTCCTCATCTCTAAAATTGAGTATTATTGAACTGTAGCAGGGGTCGGTGAGATAGTGCATGTCTGCTGGCACAGAGTGCCGTGTAGGTGTTAGTTTTGTGTGGTGGTATGAAAGCTTGATATGTTCTTTGAGTGGCAAGAGTGGATATGAGGGCCTGTATCCAAATCCTTCAGATCACAGAGCAGCAGGCTCCGCCCGGAAGCCTGCATGTTTTCTAGGGTCAGCTGTATGGTTTCCTATGCCTGCTGACCTCATTCTATTCTGTGACAGCCCTGTGCCTGAAGGGAACTTGGGATGTGGCTCTATTTCTTATCCAAGCCAACTTTCCCAGGTCAAACAGAGAGGCAGACATCTTCTCCACTACTCTCTTGCTTGCGTTTTCCTTGTGAGAATCTCCCAGATCCCTTGACGGTCAAGTTGTCTTCTTCACAGACTGTGGGGTGTGCTAGGCTCCACCTGACAGAGCAAAGAAGGGCCTGACCTCCTCAAGGCATCTCCTCGCTCTTAGGAGTCAAGTTCTTCATAAGCTTTGCTGCCTCAAGGGAGGTCCCATGAAAAAAGGGCAGCCCCACGCCCCCACCCAGTGGTTCTCACAAAGGTGTTATGTGAGAGACGGGCAGCTTCGGAAACGGTGGGAAGGTCCATAAAGTGGCCTTTCATTACTGACCGTTAACAGCCTCTCGGGCCCTGCAGGCCAGGCCCAGGCTGCCGAGCCCGGACTGAACCACGCAGAACAGAACAGGCTCCCATTCACGGGCTCTCACGACCGACTCGGCCACTTTCTAAAGGTGCTCTGTCAACCCAAAAATGCAAGCCCAAACACAGAGACCCACGTGGCTAGGAAATGCCATCGAATTTCCTCGCTGCTTTTCCCAAATCAAAGTTATGTGTGAACTTACTTATGTATACTGGCCATACTTTAGAAAAGAAAACACAGGGTCAAGTTATTTTTGAATTCTCCTCCTTTAAAAAGGACCTGGGCTGTCTCAGGGTCCATAACCGGAGAAGCTTCCGTAGTTACCGTTTCCGGAAGAACGGGGGATATGGTTCTGGGGCACATCCCACTCCATATTCTTGCCCCAGGCCTGGCAACGTTGTTCAGGGCCTGCTGACAGGTGAAGGGCTGTATATCTGAGCACCCAGAGGCTTTTGGAGCCAGACCCAAAAGAGCCCACCTCCTTCTCTCCCCTCCGCCATGATCCAGTGGGGGTGGGGAAGAAACTCTGGCTCTTCCTTTCAGTGTCAATATCCATTTGAGATCCAGTGGCTTATGGCCCTTATGAACACCGACAGCTTCGTGTCTTCCTGCTCAGTAAAGGGAGTGGGATCTGCACCCACATATAGTGAGCCCCACTGGGGGCTAGACACCCTGTTCCAATGACTATCTTCTTCAGTCTCAAAATCCGCTGTGATTTATGAAGGTCCAAGACAGGCCAAGTGAGTGTGCCATTAGAAGACAGGAGACTGGGGGTGCCTGGGTGGCTCAGTCGGTTAGGCGTCCGGCTTTGGCTCAGGTCATGATCTCACAGTTCGTGGGGTCGAGCCTCACATCGGGCTCTGTGGTGACAGCTAGCTCAGAGCCTGGAGCCTGTTTCGGATTCTGTACCTTGTCATGGATCCTTGTTACCTAGTTTGTGAAAATTCCCCTGGCTGCACACTTACACTTGTGCTCTTCCTGTGTGCGTGTCAAATTTCACAAAGCCACTTTACAATGCGTATGAATAACCTCACTTTACTTTACGGAGGAGGGAAGTGCCTCCCAGATAGGGCTAAGTGAGGAAATGGGTCACATAGCCAGTGACTGAGAGAGATTGAAACCCAGGTCCATTAGGTAGGCTCTTTACTACTCCACTGGCCTGCCTTTGCAGACCTTGGCAGCACCCCAGTGAGCGGGCCCAGGAGGACAGTCACTGACATTGTTTACAGTGGCTGACAGGTGTTGAGTACTTCCCGTTATCTTGGGAGGGAACCTGAGGCTCGGAGAGCCCAGTGACGTGTCTAAGGTCCCACAGCTAGTGAGAGGTGGCTATTTGAAACCAGGCCAACTTGACTCAGACCCTCAGCTCTTAGCCACTTGCAAATACCGCACATGTTCCATGTTTCATTTTCACTTTCCCCAAGGGAAAGGGTCTGGATGATCAGCAAAAATGAGGTGCCGCAGGGAGGGGACGACGTTAAGGCAGAGAGTGGGACTGAGCAGGTCACCTCAGTGGCCTGGAACGGGACCGTGTCCTGTAAGCTGTCCCTGGTGTTGTTTCAACCTCGGCTAATACAAACAATATCTTCTTTGTTTCTGGGGTGAATGAATAAGCTACCAGCGCCACTAGCCAAGAAGGCAGAGAAGGGAGAGTCCATGTGTACAGACTGCACAGGGCCGGGGGTTGGACTTTCAGGGTGTAAGATGCAGTGGGTGCTCAGAGGGTGCTTCGTTTTAATGTCTTCAGAAAGCAGGATTGTATGAAGAAGAAAGGATGGATGTAAGGAAATCTGGCAATTATGGATTGGTCGGATTCAGTGAGTCAAGTGGTTTCCCAGTTTTTACTTGAAAGAACTTTTTCTAATCACAAAAGTACTGTTATTTTTTCAAAGTTAGAAAACAGAGATAAGCCTTCAGGGCACAAAACCATGTGTGCATCTCTGCGCCTATGCTAAGCGTTACAGCGTATCATCATTTTGGACGTAAATCTTATATCTCTCTCCCCATGCCGTTACATGTTCTGCTTCAACATTATTTTAGTGGCTCAAGAGTATATGTTTTAGGGCACCTGGGTGGCTCAGTGATTAATCATCCGACTTTGGCTCAGGTCATGATCTCCCAGTTGGTGAGTTCGAGCCCCGCTCTGGGTGAACAAGAGCCCTGGGTGAGCCCCACTTCTCTCTCTCTTGCTCGCTTTTGCTCCCTCTCGCTCTCGCTCTCTCTGCCCCTTTCTCACTTGCATCCTCTCTCTTTCTCTCAAAAACAAGAGTATGCTTTTTAAAGATCTACGGAATCTATTAGAATTTTTGGACATTGGGGAGTTGCCAATTTTTCACTGTATTCTAAATATCACTTTGAATATCGTTGTGGCTAAATTTTTGCACCCATCATTGACGATAGCCCAAAATTGCTATAAAGGCAATAACTGGATCAGAGGGTGTGTACAAATCCCACAGAAATAGTATGCCCACCTGCCACCCTTTCCAAACCCACTAGTTCGTGAAGACGCCCAGCTCACTCTGTTCTTGGGAATATCGTGGAGGTACTGCTGCTCAGGGCACAAATTTTGTAATCAGACAGCGGAGCTCTTGCCAACTGTGTGACCTCACGCAAGTTACCTTCACCACTCCCAGTCTCTCTTTTGTCATCTGGCTTGCTGTGCGGATCACATGAGATCGTGCGTGCAGAGTGCCGAGCAAGATGCCTGACCCATAATCAGTGCTCAATAAATAAAACTGTTCCAGGGGTGCCTGGGTGGCTCAGTCAATTGAACGTCTGGCTGTTGATTTCAGCTCAGGTCATGATCCCAGGGTCATGGGATCGAGCTCCGTGTTGGGATCCGTGCCGAGTGTGGAACCTACTTAAGACTGTCTTTCTCCCTCTCTTCCCTCTGCCCATCTCGTGTCTCTTGCTTTAAAACCATTCTGGATTCGCAGTTGCCCTACCCACCCCTGATGTACTATTCCCTGGAAATGGGTACACAAGGAGCAATGGCGTCTGAAAATTCTCTTGCACACCTGCTGTGATGGCCAAGGGAAGGGGGGACCCTCCGGCCTCCTGCTGTTACCATTGTGCTTTCCTCTGGGTTGATCTCTGCAGAGTGTGGCAAACCAGGAAAGAAATGTATGAATGTGAGCCTCTAATAACAATTGGTGTGTACCAGGCACTGTGTAAGCCTTTCACAGGGACTGTCCCGAATCCCAAGGGGCTCTGAGATGGGAGTGGATGTGCTTCCGCTAGGAAGTGGCAGCGCTGTGAAGGCTGTCTGACTTCAAAGCCTATGTTCATAGCGGCTTTGCATGCTGGTCTCAATATAGAAAGATTTGGTGGGGAGGGGTGTGCGGGTATGCGTCTGAGAGGGATACATGCTTGTGAGTGTGGGTGTGTGTTTGTGCACAAGCACGAGTGTGCGTGCTCTCGAGCATAGTGTTCAGGGCCTCCCACGTGTCAGGTGCTGTGCAAGTCCTTGAGGGTGTGAGGGTGAACAGAAGAGAAATGGTCTCCATGTTCCTTTTTAAAACTTTTTTTCAATTATTTTTTAATGTTTATTTACTTTTTGAGAGAGAGAGAGAAATAGAGCATGAGTGGGGGAGGGGCAGAGAGAGAGAGAGAGAGAGAGAGAGAGAGAGAGAGAGAGACAGACTCTGAAGCGGGCTCCAGGCTCTGCACTATCAGCACAGATAGAGCCTAATGGGGGGCTCAAACCCACGAACCGTGAGATCATGACCTGAGCTGAAGTCAGACGCTTAGCCAACTGAGCCACCTGGTGCCCCTAAAAATTTTTTAATGTGTATTTAGTCTTGAGAGAGACAGAGCATGAGTGGGGGAGGGACAGAGAGAGAGGGAGACACAGAATCCAAAGCAGGCTCCAGGCTCTGAGCTGTCAGCACAGAGCCCGAAGTGGGGCTTGAACTCACGAACTGTGAGATCATGTCCTGAGCTAGAGTCCAACGCTTAAGCAACTGAGCCACCCAGGCACTCCCATGTTCCTCTTTTTTTTAATGTTTATTTATTTATGTATTTTGAGGGACAGAGAGAATGAGTGAGGTAGGGGCAGAGAGGGAGGGAGTGAGAATTCCAAACAGGCTTGGAGCTCGATCCCAGGAACTGCAAGATCATGGCCTGAGCCAAAATCAAGAGTCAGATGCTTAACCGACTGAGCCACCCAGGCGCCCTGATCTGTGTGATCTCAGAGCTATTTGGCTAGTGGGGAAGACCAAGTTTGAGTGAGTGAGTGAGTGAGTGAGTGGAGAGATTGCCTATTAGGGTTACTGCTACAAAGGAAATAAACCGGGCATAGTCACACAGGAGCAAGATGACAAACTTTAGATTGGAGGTTCAGGGACAGCCTCTCTGAAAGAGTGACATTTAAGTTTGTGTTTCGAGAAACCAGCCTGGAATAGGGAGGCAGGGCCACCATGTAAGGACGGACTGAAAGGAGGGTCCTCTGGGATGGAAGCAAACTCTTCGGTGCCCGAAGATGCTTTCTAGAAGGTTCTGGTGCTCTCAGAACTGCATGTGGGTGGGGGAGGGTGTTGTCTCTGGCTTTGTTTAGGAGGTGGGGAGATAGCCTGCCTCTTTCACCCTAAGGGCAGAGCAGGAGATGGGGACCAGCGCTGTCCTAGGCTTGGATGGGCCTGGGAGGCAGGCTCCAGATGCTCCAGTTGGGAACCTTCCTTTTGTATTCCTACTGAATGGAAAACCCAGGCTGTTCCAAGGGTCCCAGAGCCAACATGTCCCTTGACTGCTCTCTGTGAATGTAGTTGGGGTTTGATAAAGCCACAGTCTTTGCTGGCGTTCCGTCTCTCCTTTCTAATGGTAACTGGTGGGGGATCTCAGCTGTGGGATCGAGCCCCTGCGTCAGGCTCCACGCTGGGCATGGGACCTGCTTGGGATTATCTCTCTCTCTCTTTCTTCTCTCTCTGTCCCCCTTCCTCCCTTCTCTGTCCCTCTCTCAAAATATTCAAGAGACCCTAGGTCCCTGCCTTGCACATTTCAAGCATTCAGTGCCTAAGTCAGGTGTATGAGATCCGTAAGGCCAATTCAGGATGGAGACTGTCCCCTTGTCAGGCGACACATTGTTTCTAACTTGCATTTGGGACATGCAGGACCTCATTCAGCACGGGGCACACATGGTGATTCTACTAAGTCCCCTTACTCTATTTATGATACATGGGACACTGAATTGCGACTGGTCTGGAGGTATCAATTTTCAAAAGAACATCCCCAAGAACAAATCTTAATATGTTCCCTTGCCCTTAGTTTCATGAAGAAGCCGACCATCGGCCGTTGCTCATTGCCAGGGATGAGAAATGTTGGGTAGAATGTCTGTGCCACGTAGGTTAGTGCTTATGCTGCTCTTATCTGTGTTGCTTGAAAAACTCTGGTTGTTGGGGGGAGGTTGCAGTGTCACTGTGCAGACCACTCAGCTGTTTTTGTCTTGTACACAATCCAGGCAAGCAGAACATTCAGGAGAGCTGTGAGAGGCACATGTGGGAGGGGGGGTGGAGAAGGGGACCAGACAGCCTCTCCAGCCCTCCTATCTTCCTTTGTCTCATGCCCACGCCCCCCCGTCATTATCTTCGATAGATGAGAGGCTCCAGGCTTTAAGCACCATCTGCCAGAGCTCTTCTCCCTCCTCCCCTCTTGCCTGAGTGGGTGTTGCAAATGGAAAAACATCCATCCATGTCATGAGCAGTCCTGGACTCTTTGAACACACGGATTCAGCTGCTACCACATGAACAATTAGAATAGTGTCTACGAGACCAAAGGAAACTCCGTCCTCATTACCTAGTCCACATGAACTTCGCAGGAAGAAACTGAGTCACCCCTTCCTTGACCTTCAGCATTTTGCTTTTGCAGGAAGAGGTGTGAAAACCACTTCCGTACCCATCACTTACTGCTCCAGCTCAGATCCCTACCTGGCTAATCTGCTCTGCTAGCTTAATATCCCCACACCCCAGATCCCTCTAGAAAATGGGGTTTCAACCCGTAGAGTTCTTTGAGTGGCTTACACAGGCAAATGTTAAACTCTCCAGAAAGTTTGGGGGGGGGTCCTTCTATTTGGTATGTATTCAAACGCCCAGCTATAAGATAAAGCCAACAAGCAACAACCAACCAGAAATCACCTTTAATCAAGCAATTCTACTTCTAGAAAAGTTTCATTGAGGGCTCTTTGGACATAGGTGCAAAGCCATATATCCAGAGATGTTCCAAAGATGGAAATTGGGGCGCCTGGGTGGCTCAGTCGTTTAAGCGACGGACTTTGGCTCAGGTCATGATCTTGCAGTTCATGAGTTGAGGCCCCGCATCGGGCTCTGTGCTGACAGCTCAGAGCCTGGATCCTGCTTCAGATTCTGTGTCTCCCTCTCTCTCTCTGCCCCTCTCTGGCTCACACTCTGTCTCTCTCTTCCTCTCTTAAAAACAAAATAAATAAATAAACATTGAAAAGATGGAAATAACCGAGTTGCCCACAAATGCCATGTTGGTTGGTCACATGATTACCGTCTTATGATGGACACTGTGCAGCTATTTAAAAGGCTCATGTTGGCTCCATTCATTGTTAGGGGAGGTTATTTGGGGGATATTTAATGCTGCAAAAGCAGCTTTTAAGATAAAAGAAAAAGAAGAGTATGTATTAACCAGAAAAAATGAAGCTATTTCCATGTCAAACACAGTAAACACCTAACATGTCTTGTCTTTCCTTCCCAGATAGCAACATGCCTCCAAATCAGTGGCGTTTCTCTTCTCAGTGGACAAAACCAGAGCCAGAAGCATCTTTTGCATATGGTGCCACCAATTCCAGGTTCAATGGGCCTGGTCTCATGACCGTGGATCAGTACCCGGTGTCCCTGGCGGGGAGCTCCTCCATACCGTCTGGCGAGTCCTGGCTGTATCCCTCCCCAGCCAGCCCCAGCTCCTCAGAGCCTGGCTACTCTCACGCCTATTCCAGTGGCCACATGGTGCCAGATCCCCAGCCTGATGGGAAATACGAGCCCTTCCTAAGCCTCCTCCAGCAGGACCGATACCTCACCCCTCCTCAGGAATCTGCAGTGTGGGAGGACTCCAGCTCTGCCCCGATGGCCGGAAGCACGGGATTACTCTTCAATGTGCCTGCCAGCCCAGCCCACTGTAAGGAAGGGCCTCCAGACGCTTGGGGGACTGCCACTGGTCGGTTGCGGTTGAAGAGGGAGCAGGCGTGAGCTGGGGTGCTAAGATTAATCGCTCCCACATCAGACGTGGGGCTTCAGGGGGATGGGATGCTCTGGTTAAACGTTCCATAGACCTTCGCTAAGGTTCACTGACGTTCACAGTTTAATGATGAAGGGTTACATAGACAGGGGCCAGATGGACTTGGCCCAGAATGTTGACCCCAGTCTGTGGACTTGGACTTATCCTAGAAAAATGATTTAGGCTACTACCTAAAATCACAGGGTCCTGCATTCACCTCACTGTGAGCCACCGAATCATCCTGATGTAAAACAGCTCTGTGACCCATCTACAGGCTCTGACTCCATCCAGCAAATAGGCTGGCAACTTGCAGTGAGGCCGGGTTCCTGGACAAAGACAAGGGCAGTCTATACCCACCATTTGCTCTAAACATTAAAATCCAAAGCCATCATCACAGCGCCTGGCCATCGTGGCTTGTGCCTATACACCGGGCCCCACCTGCTAAGGCTTCCCTTGGGTTCCTGCTCCCTGACCCTCCCCCTGAACTAAAACCCCCTTCAGGCTCCTTCACTTTTTTATTCACCCTTTCACGAACAAATACTTAATCTGTGCCTCCTAGATGTACAATACCTACCCAAAAACACAAGACTCCCTTCTTCGTAAAAGTCCAAGGGAGCATTGGCCTAAACTATACTTTCACCAACAGGAACAACCCAATCTGCTACAAAACTTGCTTTTCATAGTAAATATTGGTAATAATATATATTTTATAGTTTCATGGGGCCAAGTCTGCATCCTCTGGCATTCTGTACCCTGGATGACTTTTCTTTCATAGCCCCCTAGTCCGTACATATCTGTAGTTCTAGTGTTCCATGCCTGAAAGAAATCACTCGAAGCCGCCTTTACTCTGAACTAAATATACAGTGCACAAAGGGCCTGTTCAGCATGGCCAACCTAAGTCCAGCCTAATGTCGAAAACAAATTTCCCATTAAAATACCCCTCTGTCATTTCCAGAGTTTGATTAGGAACGCACTTCAAGAGTAGATCATAAAAATGTCATGCTTAGGAAACCTATGAAAATCCCCACCCCTGTGCTGCTCTTTTTCAAAATTCTGTTCTGACCAGATTCAGAGGAAAAATTTGGCCAACCATGTTTGTATCTATGCCTGCACATACACACAGCAGAGCCCTGTTTCGACAGTTGGTTAGAACACAGGTGCCTCAAATCCTCGCCTCCTGAACATAACAGCTATACGGTTCAAACCCAATACACCAGATGTTTAGTAAGCATTTACTATACAGCAGGCATCTCATGGCAAAATTACGATGCAGGCGTTATCCTATTTCTGAAAGTTAGACACATCCTCAAATGTTTTTCACCAAGTCTGACTGCTGCGAACTTCACGCTCCTCAAACATTGACGTCGGTTGTATTATTTGGCCTGACGGTCTAGGATCCTCTGGGGAAGTCAGAAACCCTCCTTGTAGATGGGAACAAGGCCCAGGGTCCTTTAAAAACAAAAGCTTCTCTGGTTTTTGGACCTTCTGATAAAAGAGAAGATAGACCCTGTGTCTTTAAACTGAGGGACAGGGCATTTCGGGTCCCTGGAGGTTTCTTTTCTAATCACATGTTCTTCCTTTCTAGACAAGAAAATATATTTCCCCCCTGATGGCGGACCTGCCAATGCCAACCTTGCAAGTGAAAGTAAGTATCTGGTTCTGCCTTTGATAGTGTATTTCAAACACACTATCAAGCTCAATTTTGTTCTCTGCATCTTGAGAACAAACTTAAGACTGTGGTGTGAGAACCAGGCTCTTAAACTGAAAAGACCTTCATTTCTATTTAGTATTTTTCATAGCTGCAATTTGTTTCATCTTTGTCTGAAAAAGCACATGCACTGGTTGCCTTGTAAACTGCCTTGAGTATTTTATTTTTTATAATGTTTTATTTTGATTTTTGAGAGAGAGGGGGTGGCACAGAATCTGAAGTACGCTCCAGGCTCTGGGTTGTCCTGACCATTTTCTTATTCTGCTCACCTCGCAGCTTTGTTCTTTTACCTGAGCTAGATTTAACCCAGTTGACTCTGCAAACTGATGAAATTCATGAAGATTAGTTTGCTCTGTACCAGATGTTCAGTGTTCAGCCTAGAACATAGGGCCACCCCCAGGACTCTTCAGAATGGGAAAATGCCACCTGAAGTCAAAGGCCAGGACTCTGGGCACCACACTCAATTTTTCTAAACACCATTTAAGTTTATTTATTTATTTTGAGAGAGAGAAAGCACAAGCAGGGGAGGGGCAGAGAGAGAGAGAGAGAGAGAGAGAGAGAGTCTCCCAAGGAAGCTATGAGCTGTCAGCACAGAGCCGGGCATGGGGCTCCAAACACACCTGAGCCAAAGTCAGATGCCCAGCCGACTGAGCCATTAAGGCGCCCCTTCCATGCTCAATTTGAAAGTGGTGTCAGAGGCATCTGGCTGGCTCAGTTTTCGTAGAACATGTGACTCTTGATCTCAGGGTTGTAAGTTTGAGCCCCGGGTTGGGTATAGAAATTATGTGAACATAAAAAATCTAAAAGCAACAAAAAAAGAAAATGGTGTCAGTACGAATATCCAAATGACACAATCTAGGTGGAAAAGGCATGAGGATCTTCCTGGCCTGGGTTCTAATGTGGGTTCATTACTTACTAGCTTCAGAAACTTGGTCACATTTCTTAACCTCTCCATTCTTCAGCTCATTTGCAAAATGAGGATTAACATCGTGTGAGCCCCATTGAGTTTCTATGAGGATTAAATGAAATAATATATGTAAATGCCTAGGATTTACATTCCAATGTAAATTAGCCACAGTGAACCATGGAAAGTCAGCAACCAAACATGCGAGTGAGACAGCACACAGCAGACCATCAGGGAGCGACTTTGGGGAAGAGCGGGCCTCAGGCTGTGCTCCAGGCTGTGTGTGTGTGTGTGTGTGTGTGTGTGTGTGTGTGTGTGTGTGTGAAGGGAGGGAAGAGATGGGGCTTCGAGCGCCCCCAGTTCTCAAGTTCTTTACCGTCTAGTAGGTAGGGTAGGGCAGTCGGAGACCTCACCAGAATGTTACTTCCTGGAGGGCCAAGACGTTGAGGTGTGTACCCCCATATCCCAGCACCTACAACAGAGCCTGGCATCGATGTCGGTTGAATACGTATTGGTTGAATGGATGAACAACTGAAGGCTAGAAACAATAGAACACTAAAGGAGGAAATTGAAAAATACATCTGCCGATATAGTTCAAATTATTTTGTTTGAAGCCCTTGTGTAAGACAGACCAAGAAACAAGCCATAAAGCACCCTGAGTGATTAAATTGGCTATGCCCAGGTGAGGAGATGGATTTCGGGCTGGCTCAAGGGCCTTAGCACGGCTGAGCTAGGTCTTACCCACACCACATCCTGCTCAGTCCCCACAGTGACCTTGTGAATTGTGTATGTGCCTTGCACAGTAAGTATTCGCTAAACAGGGGTTGAATGAATGAACACCCAGTCTCATTTTATAGATGAGAAGACTGAGTCTCTAAGAGGTGAAAGGGCTTGCCTTAAGATCACACAGCAGAAGGGGCGCCTGGGTGGCTCAGTCGGTTAAGCCTCTGACTTTGGCTCAGATCATGATCTGATGGTTCGTGAGTTCAGGCCCCACATCGGGCTCTGTGCTGCCCACTTTTGATCCTCAGTCCCTCTCTCTTTCTGCCCCTCTCATGCTCATATATGTGTGCATATATGTTCTCTCTCTCTCTCAAAAATAAACACTTTAAAAATAAAGATCACATAGGAGACTAGGGGGAGGGAAGGCTTAGAAAGGAACAGTATTTCCTTGGGAAAAGGGCAATGGGCTGGAATTGCCAAGCAGAGAGTGGTTGAGGGGAGATGGGGAGTGGGTACCTGGCTATGCCAACAGCCCCAAATCAGCTATCCTGCCACTGGGACTCTGGGCATGGGGAAGGGGGGTGCAGGGCCTGGGGACTGGGAAGGACTTGACTTCCAGGAACCCCAACAAAGCCCGTGCCTCCCTTGCCGCCCAGCTCCCAGTCTTGGCCACGGGAGAGCTTGTGAAATGCACAGACTCTGTCTTCGCTTCCTGTTTTGTAAGATTTGGCCTGGAACTCAGTTGCTTGTAGACGTTTGATTCTTTGTATATTTTATATTAACCTGGTTTCAAAGTGAACCCGATGAATCTTTCAGTAGGAATTTCAGTAGTTCTGAAAGAGTTCCTGTGTGAGGTCCCAGATAAATATTTGTCAAAGGAAGGAAAGCAGAGGCTCTTCCTGGGCCTCCTATATGGGCGCAGTCCCCTTGTGCTGGCTATCACACCCCTGTGAGGCAGACCCATGTGGAGCACAGTGGTCAGCCAGAAGGGTAGTCAGAAAGACCTTTCCGGAGGTGAGTCCCAAAGCACTTTGGTGCCAAAATTGTTAGTGAATTTGATTGGGAGGGGGGCATCTGTAGAAATAGATACTCTGTGTTGCTTTAATGTCTTCAGATAATAATACATTGATATACTGTTCATTGATCTGCTAGTTGCCAGACACGGTGTTATAATACACATATATGATAGAATAGTGAATACAACTATCTCTGTCCCTACCCCCATAGAGGCAGTAGGCTAGTGGGGACCAACTTTGGATAAGGCGGTCAAAGAGGACTTCTCTGAAGCAGCAATATGGGAGCAGGGGCCTGAGCACCGGGGGAGAGCCAGCTTTAGGAAGAGTTGGCATAAAGATGGAGGGGGTCAGGGAAGTCTGTAAGGAATGGAGAAAGATCAAGGTGGCCAGAGTGTTGTGAGAAAGGGCACAAGACCAGGCTGGAGAGGTAGACAGGAGCCGGGTGACATGGAGTCTCAGTGGGTCATGACAGGGTGTTTGGATTTTATGTTCTACGCGACTTGGTAAGCCATGGGAGGATTTTAAAGGTGATCCACTTTCTACTTAACTAAGGTCACCTTGGCCATCATGGACAGGTTGGCCCTGGAGTAAGGCAAGGAGGAAAACAGCAGTAAGGGGACAAGATGCATGACAAGAGGGCGGCTTCCTTTAGGTGCCTGCAGTGGAGCTGGATAGAAGTGAATGCCTTTGGGGTGCCTGGGTGGCTCAGTCTATTAAGCGTCCAACTCTTGATCTCAGTTCAGGCTTTGACCTCAGGGTCATGTGTTCAAGCCCCAGTCAGTCTACGCATTTGAGATCTATGTGGGAGGTTTAGCTCTCAGCGTTTGCTAATGGACTTGATGGGAGTGCTGAGGAAAGGGCAAGAATCCAGGGTAGCTCTTAGGTTTCTTGCTTGAGCAACTGGGTGGATAGTGGTACAGGTGTCAACATTAACTCTGTTAACTCTGTTAAACCCTGGTCATGGTAGTCTGAGGTGCCTGAAAGACATCCAAGGGGATCACTCTCTTGTTCCTAAAATTTATTGATTTAATTCAAGTTTGTTAACATACAGTGTGGTGTTGGTTTCAAGGGCAGAACCCAGTGATTCATCACTTGCGTACGACACCCAGTGCTCATCCCAACAAGTGCCCTCCTTAAGGCCCATCACCCATTTACCCCACCCTCCATCCTTCCATCTCCCCACCAACAACCCTTAGTTTGTTCTCTGTATTCAAGAGTCTCCTTGGGTTGGCTTCCCTCCCTGTTTTTATATTATTTTTCCTTCCCTTCCCCTATGTTCATCTGCTTTGTTTCTCAAATTCCACATATGAGTGAAATCATATGATACTTCTCTTTCTCTGACTGACTCATTTCACTTAGTGTAATACACTTTAGTTCCCAAGTGGATATATGTCTGAAACAGCTTCGTATGTAAGTGAGGAGTCCAGAAGGGAAACCTAAGGAAAACTTTGAGATTGATCAGTATATAAATGACAGTATTTAGACACTCCAGGCATAGGGTGTAGGTAGAGGGTAGATGATGGTGTCCAGGAGTGTGCCGATGTTTAGAGGTCAGAGCCAAGGGGACCCAGCAGAGGATAGTGAGAGGAGCAGTTGGTGTGGTTGGAGGAGAACCAGGAGAAACTAGAAGAAGAGGATGTTTCAAAACAGGGAGCAATCCACTGTGTCAAAGGCTTCCAGGAGATCCAAGAGAAGCAGGAAATTTCTATTGGATGTGGTATCAGATTTTGATAACCTTGTTCAGAGGAGTTTTCCTTGGGGCGCCTGGGTGGCTCAGTCCATTGAGCATCTGACTTCGGCTCAGGTCATGATCTTACGGTTCTTGGGTATGAGCCTCATATCGGCTCTGTGCTGATGGTGCAGAGTCTGCTTGGGATTCTGTCTCTCCCCTTGTCTCTGTTCCTCCACCACTTGCATACTTTCTCTCCCTCTCTGCTTCTCTCTCTCTCTCAAAATAAATAAACATTTAAAAACACAGGCAAATATTAGAGCCTATCTGTATGGTATGATCCAACAAAGATGAAGAGATTGATAATGTTGGAGGGTGGCCGCTGGGTGGCTCAGTTGGTTGAGCATCCGACTTCGGCTCAGGTCATGATCTCACAGTTCATGGGTTCGATCCCCACGTGGGGCTCTGTGCTGACAGCTCAGAGCCTGGATCCTGCTTCAGATTCTGTGTCTCCCACTCTCTCTGACCTTCCCCTGCTCACGCTCTCTCTCTCTCTCTTTCTCTCTCTCTCTCTCACTCTCAAAAATAAATAAAAAACATTAAAAAATTAAAAAAAAAGATAATGTAGGAGGATGAGGATAGTGTCATTGAGGGAGCTCACTGAGCCCATAGACGGGACACGTGGAAGTGTAGACACGTGCTAGGAGGAGGGACACTGTAACACTGAAAGTGCACAAAAGGAGAATAAGGACACAGATTCGAATCGATTGGCTGGTTTGTTCGTGGGGAGTCGGAAGAGTATCAATCAGATGATCTCTATTTTCTCCATCAATTCTGGGGCAAAAGCCTCCGCCAAGAGCACGGATTCGGGTATTGAAATGTGGGAAAGTAAAAAATAAAAAATAAAAAAAATAAAAGTGGGAAAGTATGAAAGCTGTCAGCTTCCTGAGCGCCCAGCTGAAGTCTGAGATCAGCAGTCGAAGGTTGAACTGGCTGTGTTGTGTGATTTTCTTCAGTGCCATTTGGTTAGTGTGATGCACGGAAGGCAAACGGTAATGTTCATTCAGAGGGAGGCCTTGGGGGGTGAGCGTGATAGATGGGGAGCGAGGAAAAGGAGCTGAGGGTACTTGCAAGTTGAGTGACTATAACCACTGAGCCTGATCTCTGACCTGCACAAAGAAGGAAATGGAGGCCGATGGAGGGTGACGGGTAGTGGAGGTTGATAGACCGGAGGATTAGGTTATGGAAACATGTAGTGATAAGACTACTTACGCCAATGACATGGGAGGTGGTGGGTGGAGAGTAGATGTTTGAAGTTGAAATGGCAACAGTGCTACCTGTGTAGGCGATGACAAAGTCTAGCGCATGACCATGGGAATGGCTGGCTGAGGTAGAAGGAAGTAAAAGGTCATTAGAGATGAGAAGAATGATAAGATTCATGGAGGTGAAGCAAAATAAGAACCAGTAGCTACCTACAAGGTAGGTACTATTTTTATCCTCATTCACAGGATGGGAAAATTGAAGTTTAGGATGGTTAAGTAATTTGCCCAAAGTCACGGTGAGTGAGTACCAGAGTCTGCCTTCTCTGACTTCAAAATGCTGTGCTTCCCTATGAAGCTAATTCTACTCTACTACGTGTGGAGACCCTACCTCTTCAATGAGAAAGCATGAAATCTGGCCATTTGTAGGAAAGTGGATGGATCTCGAGGGTGTCATGCTAAGCGAAATAAGTCAGGCAGAGAAGGACAGATACCATATGTTTGCACTCATAAGTGGAACAGTAGAAACTTAAGAGGACCATGGGGGAGAGGAAGGGGGAAATAGTTGGAGAGAGGGAGGGAGGCAAAGCATGAGACACTCTTAAATACTGAGAACAAACTGAAGGCTGATGGAAGAGGGGGAGAGGGGAAGGAGATGATGGGCATAGAGGAGGGCACTTGTGGGGAAGAGCACTGGGTGTTCTATGGAAACCAACTTGACAATAAACTATAAAAGGAAAAGAGAGATCCTGCCTCTTTAACAAAACAATAGTTAACATTTATTGAGCAAATATGTGACAGGCACCCTTTGAAAGGGATTTTTGTGGGTTTAATTCACTTAATCCTTTCCAGAATCTTAGGAGGTAGGTATCATTTGTAACGCCATTCAATAGATGAGAACGTGGGGCTCCATTAGGCTAGGTAACTGGCCCAAGGTCACACAACTAGGCAGTGGTGAAGTCAGGATTCACACCTGGGCTTGTTCAACCCCAGACCCAGCTTCTTCCTCATCATGTTTATCTTGTTTTTCAGAAAGCCAGTGTCCAGAGAGAAGAAATATGTTCTTTTACTGAATTTCAGTCTGAAGAAGAGAATTCCTTTTTCCAAACCTGCTCAGGATTTTCTACTGTGAATCTAGAGGGTCTAAAGACTGCACCGTCCTTTTCTCTCTCTGTCACAAAAGAGCACTGCACCAGGAACAAGTTTCTGTTCTGTCTAAAATTCTACACTTCTCTTCCTTGGCACCTATGTCCTATGGCAGGGTTATCAAATTTCAGTGGACCCCCAGTGTCTGAAATGTTTAAAAGAGCAGCTCAGGGATGGGGACCACAGAGAGTCCACCCACCTTGCCTACCCCTACTGCCCTCCTACTTAGCAATCATAGTCCCCGAACCCTCCACCAGCAAGGTCTTTGGTATCCCACAGGGTTGTCCCACGTTGCCGACTGAATGGCAGAGATCCAAGAACAGCCTGAAGCTTTCTAGCCGCACCCAGACCGAGGCCAACTGCACTCCAGCTTCTAACCAACAACAAGATGAACATGCAGTGCGCAAAACCCACTGAGAAAGAGTTGAGGCCGGGCATTCCCTGGCTCCTCAGAGTACGGAAGGAAGCTGAAAAGGTTTCAGGAAGACTCTCATGAATGATGTACTTTCTTTTTTTTTTAATGTTATATTTATTTTTGAGAGAGCAAGTATGAGAGAGAAGGGGGACAGGATCTGAAGCGAGCTCTGCGGTGAGAGCCGTAAGCCCAACGCGAGTCTTGAACTCACAAACTGTGACATCATGATGTGAGCTGAAGTCAGACAGTCAACTGACTGAGTTACCCAGGCGCCCCAAATGAAGTACTTTCACTTGGGATTTTTGATTCGTCCATTAAAAAAAAAAGTGGTTCCAAATGGGGCTGGCCAAGAAATCCAAAAATAACTTTCTGGAAGGAGATTAGCCAACTGCCCCATCCCAAGCATAACCTGGAGAAAGTTCTCTTCCAAGAGCGTTTCTCAGTTGCAGTTCCAGGAGTTTCTTCCTGCCCTCACTCTGAAGATGAGCATTCTGGCATGTGACACATCACAGGTGTTCCCTTGGATGCTGGTGATAACTTACAGCGCACCACCAGAACCCACCTGGCTTCCACAAAGAATGAAACCTTCCCTTCGGCTCTTTCACTGTTAGGGACATCTGCGAACTATTAGCTCTTTTTTCAGCGCGGAGCTGCTGGGGCCACCCATGTGGATACCCACAGCGTCTTTGACAAATTGGTGATGAAAGACCAGGTTTAGTCCAAGACATGGCAGCAGGACCTCCCTGCAGATTGTTCCAGAAAAAGTGAGAAATTTCTCCAAACTCATTCATCTCTCTAATCTAATCTACTAGAAACCCTTGCGGCTGGTGTGAGCTTGGGAGCTAGCCCGTGACAACCCCAGAAGGCCTTGCTGTGTCCATGATCCCCATCCCCACAGCCCCCGCTTGCTCCTGGGTAATTGCTCAGAGGGTGGATAATAAACCTACTTTTTTGGATTACGCTATTGTCCATTCCACGTTCTTTCACATGCATGGTCTCAGGCCAACTTCCCAGCACCCCTGGGGCTGGCATTATCACGTCCATGTAATACTTGTGGGTACTGAGGCTTAGTGTGGCTAACGGACCTGCCCACGGTGTCCCCGCCATACTACTTGTCAGGGGCTGACATCCGGGTGGCTCTTTGATAATTTCCCCCCCATCTGCTATGTGAGTGAAGACCACAGCTCTTGCATGAGTAAATCGGTGACCTTGGCAGTTGAATACAGTAGTACTCCTGTCTCAAGAACAGTTTTTCCAGTGTGTTATGCGTGTTTCATACATTTGGGGAGAGAAAAGAACCTTGGCCAGTACAGCTCCTCAAAGCTATTTACTTGGAAAGCCATGCTCTTTTTTAGATGATGGTTGGGGAAAATTCAGGTGACTGATTCTAACACTTGCGATGTATAATTATGCAAGCGTGTGTTTCTTGGCTCATGCTAGGAAGTTTCATCAGTGTTCAGAGATACTATGTACCATCAGGTTTGAGCTCCTAATATACTATTAAAGGAAACAGAAATGATTCCGAGAAGGATGGCATCTTCTGTCGCCTGGTAAAATCTGATAACATTTCCTGAACAAATTCCTCAGCCCGCAAGCTCGATCTTGAATAAAGCTGAAAGCAGTAATCAATAGTCCCACTTTTTTTTTAATAAAAGGTTTTTTTTAATTTTTTATTTATTTTTGAGAGAGAGAGAGAGAGAGCGAGCGTGCGTGAGCAGAATCTGAAGACAGGCTCCTGGCTCTGAGCTAGCTGTCAGCACAGAGTCCGAGGTGGGGCTCAAACTCGAGAACCGTCAAGATCATGCCCTGAGCCGAAGTCAGACCCACAAGTGACTGAGCCATCCATGCGCCCCTCAGTTGTCCCACTTTAATAAAGGGAAAACCAGGCGTCCTTCCTCAGAGACCCCTCTGACATACCCCGGTGCATCCCCCGTCCAGGTCAACTTCTACTTAATCCCAGACTTTGATTCCTGGTTTTCTAAACCCATTCTTTTGTTTCTTTTCCTGCCTCACTTCCAAAAAGCTAACTTGAAAACCATTTCTTTAACTCACGCTTGGTGTTTTACCCTTGGAATTAAAATTACACAAGATGTGTGCCGCCCTTCACACACAAAGGTGGGGTGTTCTTGTGGCTTCATCTACACTCCTAGTGAATAATCTGAGATGCGAGTTTGGGGGTGAGGGGTGTAGAATTAGATTGCTCAAGGTCTGAAACTGGAGGGGCACCTGGGTGGCTCAGTCAGTTAAGTGTCTGATTTTAGCTCAGGTCATGCTGTGGCGCATCGATCCAGCACTGAGCTCTGCGCTTTCGGATACTCTCTTTCTGCCCGTCTCCTGCTCACTCCTCTCTTTCTCTCTCAAAATAAATAAACATTTCTTTAAAAAAAAAGATTTGAAACTGGTAAGTTGGGGCCCAGTACAGTTAGAGTCCATAAACCTCATTTGCCTCTTTCTCTACAGGTTTGGGGAACTGACAAGGACCTGATTGACTATCAGCTGCCGGTCCTCACCCCTAACACACGTCCATGCCTGAACTCTACCGTTGGGAAGAATGGGAATTACTTCAAATGGGAAACTCCCATACTTGAATGATGCCTGTTCTGAAAAAGCCAGAAAAAGGTGACAACTCCCTTTTTCTAGTAGCAAAGATCTTAAGAAGTTCAAGTAGAGGCGCCTGGGTGGCTCAGTTGGTTAAGTGTCTGACTTAAATTCAGGTCATGATCTCACAGTTGTTGGGTTAGAGCCCCAAGTGGGGCTCTGTGCTGACAGCTCAGAGCCTGGAACCTGCTGCTTCAGATTCTGTGTCTCCCTCTCTCTCTGCCCTTTACCCGACTGTCATGCTCTCTCTCTCTCTCTCTCTCATAAATAGATAAATATTTTTAAAGTTTTTTTTTTTAAAAAAAAAGGAATAGTGGACTTTCTTAGGCTTTTAAAAAAAAGAATTTCAAGTAAGAATTTTTTTAATGTTTACTTTTGAGACAGAGACAGAAAGCAAGTGGGGGAGCAACAGAGAGAAAGAGCAGATACACAATCTGTTTCTTTTTTTTAATTTTTAAGGTTTATTTATTATTTTGTCAGAAACAGAGCATGAGCGGGGGAGTGTCAGAGAGAGAGGGAGACACAGAATCTGAAACAGGCTCCAGGCTCTGAGCTAGCTGTCAGCACAGAGCCCGACGTGGGGCTCGAACCCACCAACCATGAGATCACGACGTGAGCTGAAGTCAGACTGACTGAGTCACCCAGGCGCCCCTCAAGTAAGAATGTTGTTGGCAGATCCAGTTGAGACGGGTGTTGGAGCACAACTTTTCCATTTCACAAATCAGTATCACGGACAACACTGAAAATAAAGTCATCCCTCCATAAACAAACGCTAACGAGAGTACTACAGTCCTCTCCCGGATAAACAATTTCGGCCCTTTCCATAATGGTTTCCCTCTTGATATAATTAATTGAAAACAATCTAGTATACCATTTTGCATTTTCAAAGTGCGCATTTCAAAATGCGACAGCCCATTTCAATTCCTTTACCGTGTGAGATTTAAAACCGTACGTCCCTGTGAATTTTTATAGATTAGTGGTGATGAAGTGGGCTATAGCATGTTTTTAAGGCTTACAGTTTTATTGCTATTTTTAAAATAAATTTAATTAAGATTAAATTAAGCCTCAAAGATCTCAAAGTGAAGTCTGGTTATTTATTTATTTTTTGTCCTTTTAATGATTCTATATGCTTTGAAGCAAGTAAGTGGAATCTATTAATTTATAGCAGTTAGGGTTACTTTTTTGGTAAAAACTGTGAGCCTCCACCAGTCTTTCCAAAGGAGTTGCCTTATTTATTTATTTTTAGTTTTTTAAAATATTTATTCATCTTTGAGAGGAGAAAGAGAGACAGAGAGAGGCAGAGCATGAGCAGAGGAGTAGAGAGAAAGGGAGACAAAGAATCAGAAGCAGGCTCCAGGCTTTGAGTGGTCAGCACAGAGTTCAACATGGGGCTCAAACTCATGAAGCGTGAGATCATGACCCGAGCCGAAGTCTGGTGCTCTCTCTTTCTTTTTTATTTTCTTTTTCTTTCTTTTCTTCTCTCTCTCTCTCTCTCTCTTTCTTTCTGAGCAGGGGAGGGGGGACAGAGAATCCGTAGTAGCCTTTGCGCTGACAGCACAGAGCCTGATGAGGGGCTTGAACTCATGAACTGCGTGAGTCCATCATGACCTGAGCTGAAGTGCGGCCTTCAACTGACTGAGCCACCCACGCACCCCAAGCAGCCTTTTCTTGATGCTCCCACAGGAGGCTCCCCGCCCGCCAGGTCTCAGTTTCTCTGTGGAAAATGAGATGTATCCCCGAAGTCATTTCCCGCTCCAATGGCCTGTGTTTTGAAATTGTTGTATTTACAAGACCTACCCACAGTTGCCATAGCAGGGCTCAAAGGAGAGGCCGGGGTCTGGACAACTGACGGACAGAAGGAAGGGAGGGAGGGGACGGCTGCAGGTACGCCATTGGGCGGCAGGGAGTGCAGTTGGCCACGTGAGGACCTCCCCAGGTTCGAGCCTTAGCATATACTTCAGGCTGTTTGAGGGAACTAAGTCCCCAGCCAGTGACTGAGCGTTATAGGGGGTACAATGGCCTGGCCTTTTTTGCCCAACGTGGGGCTCGTCTAATGGGCAATATTTGTTACAGATTCTCGTTGAAGTGGCTGAAACTTTGTGAGCTTCTCATCAGGTTCTGAATTTCTCTGTTCAACCCTACTTCCTCCCCCACCCTTGTATCTTTCAACTCTGCTTCTCCTCCCCCTTGTATATTTCACAGGTTGGAGCCCCCTCATAAGGTCACACCCCTAGCTTTTTCTCAGTGCCTGCTTCCTCTTGCAGGGTCAAGGATTCTTGTGATTACACTGGGCACCAGATAATCAGGATAATCCCCCTGGTTAAAGTTAAGCTGATTAGCAACCTTAATTCCCTCTGCACCCTGAGTTCCCCTTTGCCATGTCACAGAACGTATTCCCAGGTTCCGGGGTTTGGCCCACGGGCCTCACCACCCGCCGGCCACATCAGGTCTGGAAACAACCAATTTATCTGATGTAAAGGCTTAGCCCTGAGGCCACTCTATCTGAGGACCTTGGGTTAGCAGATCTGCATGACAGAATTGGCAGCTTTTCTTTTAAATGAAGTGACTACTCTTCAAAATAGGCACACCCCTGGCCCTGGAAACCTCCCCTCTAGGGATATATATCCAAGGAAAATAATTTGACAAATGCACGAAGGTTTCAGTACAGAGGTGTTCAACACTGCATTGTTTATAACAGTGTAAAATCCGGAACAACAGCGTTTGTTAAACAAATTATGTTTAATCCATCCAATTTGATATACAGTCATTAAAAATGATGCTCTACAGGCTGGCTCAGTCTGTTGAGCATCCAACTTTGGCTCAGGTCATGATCTCACAGTATGTGGGTTTCACCCTGCTTTGGGTTCTGTGCTGACAGCTTGGAGCCTGGAACCTGTTTCGGATATTGTGTCTCCCTCTCTCTCTGCCCCTCCTCCTTTTGCACTCTGTCTCTGTCAAAAATAAACATTGAACACATTTTTTAAAAAATGATGCTATATTGGTGTCTGGCTGGCTCAGTCAGTAGAGCATGTGACTTTTCATCTCCCAGTCGTGAGTTCGAGCCCTATGTTGGGAATCAAGATGACTTACATAAATAAACTTTTTAAAAACGATGCTATAGATCCATATTCATGAAAATGCATATCCTCAAGTAAAAAAGCTGCCACACATCCATGGTATACACACACACACACACACACACACACACACACACAGGTACTTAAAGCTCATTGTAAAATATACACCAAAAATCCAAATAGGCATAAGTGTTTATTACAGTATTGTTAGTAATGGCAAAAATTCTAGACGTGGCCCCAATTTCTGTCAGAAACAAATTGGCCAAATAAATACACTTGTGCAGTTGAACACTGGGGAGCACGTACACAGAGTCAGGTAGATTTATATGCATTGATATGGAAAGCTAGAGCATTCATTGAGAAAGGCAAGTTACAAAATGCCCGGTTTGGTATTATCCCCGTGTGCTTTTTGGAAAAGCAGTCTATGACGACATTCTTTTTAAAAAAAAAGTTTCTATTGTTTCTTTATTTTTGAGGGGGGAGGGGCAGAGAGAGAGACACACACACAGAGAATCAGAAGCAGACCCCAGGTTCTGAAAGATCAGCTCAGAGCCTGACACAGGGCTCGAACTCACAAACTGTGAGATTGTGACCTGAGCTGAAGTCAGACCTTCAACTGACTGAGCCACCCAGGTGCCCCATCATCATATTCTATGTGAGTAAGGCTGTCTCCGAAACACAGGGGGTATGTAGGTATATGTGTGTGTGTGTGTGTGTGTGTGTGTGTGTGTCCAGGATATGCATATTTGTACATGCCTAGGAAATGCAGAGCTCATTCCTGGAAGAATCTCAGGCAATCCATCAAGAGCAGTTTCCTTTGAGGGGGTGTGTTTGGGGGGCTGATGTGGGTGTGGTGTGTACTTGTGTGTGGTGGTGTTGGGGAACGTTTACTTTCACGTAACATCCTTTTGTGCCCTTCGAACTTTTTACGAGCGTGTATTATTTTCACGAGAAAGTAGTTTTCACATGTGTTGTATGCAGAAAACTTTTAGAAAGTGAAGAGCGGTATCTCCAAGGGGTATAATTGCGAAACGGCAAAATATGTTCTGTTCTTTCAGAACTTGTCTGATAACCGAGGCCACGTGTCTTTCTGAGCCCTGTTTTGTGAGCCTGGAAGAACACTGTCTTGAGAGAGATGACATTATTAAAGTGATTCAAGACAAGTTGTTGCTCATCAGGAAACTATTTCTTTTTAATTTTCTTAAACATTTATTAACCGACTGAGCCACCCAGGCACCCCTGTTACCGTCACGTGCCTTAACACATGTTGAACCTCACCGTGACTTGTGCAATTGAGACACGGCAGCCTAAGGCTCAGTGAGATGTAAACATGTTGCCGAAATGGGACCGGGGAGGGAACGAGCGGTCATGTGCCGGTTACAGTAGGTGAGGGTTTATGTACATGTTGTTATTCCCATCTCGCGGATGCGGAAACTGAGGTGGTCAGAGTTTCAGCAGTTTCTCTCAAGGCCGCTGTGTGACTCCCTTTGGGGTGCCATAACAAATTGCCACAGACCGGGCAGCTTATAAACAATCGAAACTGATTTCCCACAGTTCTGGAGGCTGAAGTCCAAGTTCAAGGCACCGGCAGAGTTGGTGGCTCCTGAGAGCCTGCTTCCGGGTTCTCAAGTGGCCGCCTCTTTTCTGGGTCCTCACTGGGGGAAGGGGTGAGGAGGTTGGTCTCTGGAGTCCTTTTCACAGGAGCACTCCCCATTCTTGAGGGCTCCACCCTTGGGACCTAATCACCTCTCAAAGGGCTCACCTCCAAATGCCATGACTAAATAATCAGGGATTAGGTTAGAGCATATGGACTGGGGGGAGGTGGGGAGGGGGACAAAACCATTCCGTCTATAGCGGCCACACAGCTTGGGACGAGACAGCCACAAGTCCAAACCAGCTCTTCCCTTTCTCTCCGCCAGTCTCACAGGAATCCTGCAACTTTTCCCTGCTGAGCCTTAAATCCCTTTGATGTAGTCCTGGAATTAAAAAATAATAATGTTAACCTTTTATTTTTATAGAATCCTGCACTTAAAGGCCTCCAGACTCACTCTCCCAGCCCTTGGGAGCCAGGACAGTCAGTCCCCAGGGGCTCAGCTCAGAGATTTGGTTAACAAAAGATGCATCACTACTTCAGAAACATTCTTTTGTTCCCGAAGTAGTAGGGTGGGGGAGGGGGAAGGAGAGGGCCGTTTGTTTTTGTGGTAATAACTGCTTTTTCATGACAATTATGTATCCTTTATCTATTTATATATTATAATTTAATAATTACGGTAAAAACACAGGCCCCTAAAGGAATGTCTGCCTGTGAGTGATCCATTGGTAAAACCTGTTATTCATGGGAATAGAGATTCCATTTCACAAGACGTGAAGTTCTAGAGATGTGTTGCACAACAGTGTGAATGTGCTTAACGCCACTGAACTGCACTTAGAAACAGTTAAGATAGTCAACTGTATGTTCTGTGCTTTTTATCACATTAAACAATTGTTTTAAAAACCTCTTAGAGGGGTGCCTGGCTGGGTCAGTCGGTAGAGTGTCTGACTCTGATCTCAGGATCATGAGTTCCAGCCCAACCTGGCGCGTGGAGCCTACTTAAAAAAAAAAATAGGGGCGCACGGATGGCTCAGTCGGTTAAGCGTCTGATGTCAGCTCAGGTCTTGATCTCATGGTTTGTGAGGTGGAGCTCTGTGTTAGCAGTTGAAAGCCTGGAGCCTGCTTCCGATTTTGCATGTGTCTCTCTCTGCCCCTCCCCCCCCATGATCTGTTTCTGTCTCTCTCTTTCTCTCTCTCAAAAATAAACGTTAAAAAAATAAAAATAATAATAAAAAACAGTAAAAATAAAAACCTCTTAGAGAGTTCTGGGAACTTTAAAACAATGTCCAAGAAAAAAAAAGAGAGAGGTGGAGATCCTGTCATGTTCTTTGCTCTGACCGTGTGTTTGCTGCTTGCTCTGACTCCTGTAGTTAGTGCAGGCCTAGAATCTTCAGACTGCAGACTTGAATCTATCGTACTCAGGACAAGTGAGGAATCAAGCCATGAAACTCAGAATAACAGGGCGAGGAAGGTGACCGTCTCCACATATAACCTATGCATGAAACAACCCACTGACCTGAGCCCTCAGAGATTCTCTTCAAGAGCCCTTAACTTAAACATGTACATGTCAGCTGTATAAGGACACACCACTAGATGGTACAAAAACCTAGATTTCTGGTAGTGATTTGTTCATGCTGTGAAGGCAACAGCAGAGTATTTAATTTGAAGCCCTCTACGTCCTTTATGAAGTTGGAAAATGAAAAGCATTGAAGTAACATCTGAAAAAGTTAGCATCACCTTCTCATTTTCTGTTAGTTTGCTTTCCTCTAGCTAATGACAAAGAAAAGCACTTTTGGGAAAACATCGGGGATCCATTTTCAAAATTTTCCAACCCCTTGGCTGGGATTCTGGGTCTCAAAACCTAATTGCGATGGTGGTATATCCACTCTAACTGGCTTAACCTCAGCAGTTTCTAAAATTCTTGACATTTTGAAAGCATTTCCTTCCATTTCTAGGTCAGAAGAGCTCGGTACCTAGAAAGTATATTGTCATTGGTACTGAAAAGAAATACTTTGGAGTTCCAAAAGAGGAAATAGCAGGATTCCATTTATATTGAGTTAAAACACACACACATACACACACACACACACACACACACACACACACACAGCCAGGCAGAACAAATCTATGATGTAAAACGTCAAGGTTCTAAAAGGAATAAGACTAGAATTGAAAAACGAAACCAAAAAAGTAGAAAGACAAACCTCAGTGTTAATGTGTCTGCTCATATCGCAGACACAGAGCTTGATTTCACCCTCAAAAGCTGAAGGTCAGTCTTCAAGACTCCATTAGCTAATGCCATAACTTACAGCCATGCAGGGGCGGGGAGTAGGGGGGTCTGGAATCTCATGTACACTTTCCTACTTGCGAACCAACACATTTTGTGATGCCAACAGAAGAAATAATCGATGGATTTTTAAGTCAGGCAGAAATGGACCATTGAATCATCAGACTTAGTTTTTGTTGTGTTACCGGATGCTCTTCGGGTTGGTAATTCGGAATAAACTGATAAATCATCACTGGCACCACTTCCTAAAGAAAAGAGCCAGGTTTTGGAAGAGCAATACTCGTGTCTGAGTCATCTTTAGTGGATCCTGCCTAGCACTGTGCCTGGCACAGACACCTGGCTCAGTAAGTTTTTGTTGAATAAACGAATGAAAACAGCATTGTACCGCTAACAACTGCATTACCGTTGTTGGCCTTTGGCTTCAGACACACGAGGTTTAAGGTCCATCTCTAGTACTTTATGATCAACTTTGGGTGATTATCTCATCCCTTGGAGCTTTGTTTCTTTGTCTTACCCTGCCGCTGATTACCTTCAAGGCGAATTCATAAGTATGTGTGTGTCCGTGTTTAGAAGTCTTAAAATGTTTTTGTAATAGGCACTCCGGTTTACTCAGTGCTCATTGTGCGCCAGGCTCCAGGCTAAGTGCTTTAGATGCATCTTCTCATTGGATTGTCACAATAGCCCTTCGAATCAGGAATTAGAGTTACCGTTTTGCCGAGAAGGAAAAATAAAACTCGGGGGAGCTGAAGTGGGTGACCCAGCCCATGCAGCTGCTAAGTTGCAGAGCTGGGATTCAAGCCTGGTTTTGTCTGACTCCAAAGCCCATACTCTTAACCCTTACACTCGACTGCTTTAGCTTAATTAAGGGGCATTAAGATAGAGCCCTGTAAAAGCCAGTGAATAAGGTAAATAAATAGAAAGCTTTCGCCTTCCCTTGAAAGGCCATTAGTTTCAGCAGGCTCTTGGTGTCAAATGGAAAAAATAATAAGGTTGGCCCATCAGTTAGCAGAATCAGGCAATGTGCTTTACCAGTATGCTGGGCCCTTCGGCGTATTGCTAGCTAAAATAATTACCACCTATTCAACCACTTTAATGACTCCCTACCTGGGCCTGTGTGGCTTTCATTTGGCTCTCTATCTCACTGTAAACATCAAATGATCTATTAGACAGGCAGGCCTCCCGAAGGGGCTTTTGAAAGCACCATTACGAAAAAGAAGACGAAGAAAAAGAAGCATAAGTCTCCAGTTCTCCATCTTCTAAAGCCAAGAATTCTTTCCAAATTCCGTGGGACCTTTCGTCAAACACATTAGAGGGGGAAGCTGTCCCTCCCCCGACAGTTTCAGACCTCATGGATGCTGCGTCTAAAGTTAACATTGGGAATGGCCTTGGCAAACTGCTTAGGTTCGGGGAGACATTTTAGTCAAACCAGGCGCGATTTCCACCCCTTTGGAGAGAGGCCAAATGCAGTGCAAGGTTAGAGAGGGAAGGGGGCCTGGCCCCGAAGCAGAGGGGGCTGGACTCGGGGTCTCTGCTGCTCTCTGCTGGCCACAGGCTGGTGCTGTAGGCGCCGAGGAAGTGACTCATTCGAAGGGCTGCCGCCACAGTGCGCTTTCACTGCCACCAACACTGCCATTTTGGCAGCGTGGTCCCGCTGACAGGCCCCGAGTGAGGCGTGGCCCTGGTCATTGCCCTTGGCGAACTCAGGCTCATGGGGAAGACAGATTCCCAGAGAATTAAAATAAAGCGCATCGTGTCACAAGAGAGCAGCGAACAGGATCTCTGTGTTCTTTTAATCAGCAGTGCTGAGCTCCGACTCTGTCAACTGCAGAGTGACCCTCTGGACACAGGGCTGTATTGTTGCTGGGCTCCTCTTAGTTCACATCGCTTTTGAGCGTTGAAACAAGCTGGTGAGGTATACAGAGCAAATGGTAGTATCCCCATTATGTGGATTAGGAAACTGAGGCTCTGATAGGTGGCACGGGTTGCCAAGCATAACACAGCTAGCTGCCAGGGCACAGAGCTTGCACCCAATGGTGACTTCAAACCCACTCCCTTTTGCTGTGGCACACAGCTTTGTGCTGCTTACTGAGAGCCTGGAGGAGTAACAGCGAAGGCCAGGTACTCGGGAGTCCTACCGCTGTCTAGCTCTGGAGCATCAGGCAAATTACTTCTGTTTGCTTCATTTCACCCATCTTTTAAATTTTTTAAATGTTTTATTTATTTTTGAGAGAGAGAGAGAGAGAGAGAGAGAGAGAGAGAGAGAGAGAGAGAAAGCATGAGCAGGGGAGGGTCAGGGAGAGAGGGAAACAAAGACAGGCCCCAGGCTCTGAGCTAGCTGTCAGCACAGAGCCCGATGCAGGACTTGAACCCAGGAACCGCAAGATTATGACCTGGGCTGAAGCCTGGACGGTCAACCAACTGAGCCAGCCAGGCGCCCCTCCCCCATCTTTTAACCGAGAAGACAAACAGCTCAGTGTTCAGTCTCACGGGGACAATACCTTTTCCTCTTGTCTCCAAGAGTCCTTGCAGGAAGAACACAGCTATGTAGGTTGGAGGAACCAGTTCTGCCTGGAGAGGCGACTTCCGCCTTTCCAGAGAGAAAGGGAAACTGCCAGAGCAAGCGGATCTTGGAAAAGAGAGCTGTAAAATATTCTTGTTAGAAACAATGTCATCAGGGGTGGGTGAGGTGGCTATACTGCTCTGGACTCACCAGTGAGGAGTCGCATGCCATTCACGTCAGAGACCGGACTTAATGGCTTACACACTAGCGGTTTGCTTCAATTATATTTTAAGAGACAGAGATGTTTCGCATACATTTTAATAATAAGGATTGGCTCCGGTTAACAAGACATATATCAAAGAAGGTCCTTTTTTTTTAAACTTTTTAAAATGTTTTTTATTTATTTTTGAGAGATACAGAGAGACAGCGTGAACAGGGGAGGGTCAGAGAGAGGGGGAGATACAGAATCTGAAGTAGGCTCCAGGCTCTGAGCTAGCTGTCAGCACAGAGCCCGATGTGGGGCTAGAACCCACAAACTGTGAGATCATGACCTGAGCCGAAGCCGGTCGCTTAACCAACTGAGTCATCCAGGCGCCCCAAGAAGGTCCTTATAATACAGACATACATATGCAGTTGGAGAATTTTATCCGGCTGGAAATAAAGGCATTTTTTAGCAAAGGGGAAAAAAAGAATGAAAAGACCCTGAAAAATTCTCCAGAGAAGTTTTTAAATTATAGGGACTGTGTCATTGGACAAAAATCATCTTACCTATATCTGCAAAAGGAGGTCAGTAGAGGCTGGTCCTGGGAATGTGGGCAAGGACTTAAGTCTACAATAGCATTGAAACCGAATCTTCTATCTCAATGCTCTGGATCCCACGACAACCCATCCTCTGAGTCTGCTCCTCTCCTCAAATCTCTCTGAGGCTCCTTTTAGGCACCTTCGTGAGCCCTTCTTTCTCTACCATTTCCCAAGTGTTTGTGTTCCCCAGGGATTTCTCTTTGGACGAAGCTTTCACACACTATACCCTCTTCCTACGTGCATCCTTTTCCATAACATCAGTGACCACCGATGACTGAGCTGATTGCTCCAAAGTCCGTGTCTCCTACCAAGACCTCTTCCGGACGCTCCAGAGTCATCACCCACCTCTTCTGGACATCGGCACCCAGCAGTCCCACAGGCACCCACTCTTCTCAATGTGTTCCTCCCCCTGTTTTCTCTACATCATTTAGTGAATCCATCATGAACCCAGCCAGTCAATGTTGAAAACTTGGAAGTCATTTTTTAAAATTTATTTATTTACTTTGGGGGGGTGGTGAGAGATCTGGGAAGGGGCAGAGAGAGAGCACAAGTGGGGAGGGGCAGAGAGAAAGGGGGACAGAGTATCCGAAGCAGACTCTGTGCTGCCAGCAGTGAGCCCAATTTGGGGCTCAAACCCCCAAGCTGTGAGATCATGGCCTGAGCCCACATCTAGAGTCAGACACTCAACCAACTGAGCCACCCATGTACTCCTCAAGTCATTCTGTTTTTTAAGAATAGAGGTATAATTTGCAGGACAACTAGGTGGCTCAGTTGATGAGGCATCTGACCCTTGATGTCGGCTCAGGTCATGATCTCACAGTTTGTGACATCAAGCCCCATGTCGGGCTCTCTGTTGTCAGTTGAGGATCCTGCTTGGGATTCTCTCCCTTCTCTCTCTGCCCTTCCCCTGCTTGGGCTCTCTCTCTCTCTGTCTCTGTCTCTTTCTTGCATGCACATGAGTACGTGCTCAAAATAAATAAATAAACTTAAAATACAATTGAGCTATAATTTGCATATCTACCCTTTCAAAGCGTTCAGTTCAGTACTTTTTAGTAAATTGACACTTGTGCAACTGGCTCCATAATCTAGTCTCATGACATTTCGTCACCCCTGAAAAGATCCCTCTTCCCCATTAGCAGCCACTCCTTAGCTCCCCCCACCCTTGAAAACAACTAATGTACTTTCTATCTCCTTGGATTTTGTCCACTCTGTGTTTTTCATATAAATGGGATTATAGGGGCTCCTCTGTGGCTCAGTCGGTTGAGTGTCTGGCTTCGGCTCAGGTCATGATCTCACGGTTCATGGGTTCAAGCCCCACATCGGGCTCTGTGCTGACAGCTAGCTCAGAGCCTGAAGCCTGCTTCAGATTCCGTATCTTCCTCTCTCTCTGACCCTCCCCTGCTCGTGCTGCCTCTCTCTATCTCTCAAAAATAAATAAAAAACAATTAAAAAATGGGATCATAAAATACGTGGTCTTTTGTGACTCACTCCTCTCACTTAGTGTAATGTTTGCAAGCCATGTTGTAGCATGGATCAGAATTTCATTCTGTTTTATGACTGAACAGCATTCCATTGTATGGACATACCACATTTGATTTATCCATTTATCAGTTGATGGACATTTGGGTTGTTTCTAATTTTGGGCTATTATCAACAATGCTGCCATGAAGTCCATCTACACATTTTTGTGTGGCCAAGTATTTTCAGTTTTCTTGGGTGCATATTTAGAAGTGAAATTTCTGAGTCATACAGTAATCTATCTTCAGGTTTTTGAGGAACTGCCAACCCATTTTCCAAAGCGAATATGCTATGTTCCACCCCACCAGTCACGTAGGAGGGTCAAATTTCCTTGAGAGCTAGTCTTGAGTCCTCCCTGTCCCTGAGCTCACACAGCTAATCAGTCACCTAAGTCTTGTCAATTTAACACGCTAAACATCTCTCAAAACTGTATCTTCCTCTCCACTCCTACTACTATTGCTTTGGTTCATCCTACATGACCTCCCTCCTAGACCTTTGCAATCGCCTCTGTAGTGGTTCTCGCCTCTGCCTTTGGTACCCCACTTGCTGTCACAACTGAGCTCTGGTAAACAGGGTCCTGACCACATCGTTGTCCTGCTTGAAACCCTCTACCCTAGCTGCACAGCAGAATCACCTGGACAGATTTCTAGTATCCTGATGCCCACATTGCACCCAAGGCCGGTTCAATCGGAACCTTGGGGCTTGGGAATCCAGGCGTCCAGCTCTCCAGGTGATTCTAATACATAGCCAAATTGGAGAAATGCTGTTTTTGTGGCTCCCTATCGCTCATAGGATAGAGTTCCAGCTCCATAACATCACCCTCGGATTCTTCACCATCTGACCCCTGACCACAACCTCACTTGGAAAACCTCAGCTAATTGTGACATGGCCAATGTTAGGACTGATCAGTCTTAGAATGTCCCCGCAGCAGGACTTCCTCTTATGCCCGGGATCACAGAGGTTACTCCACTGGACATGATCTAGACCACTGCCACTGAGTTTCCTTCCCCTCAGGCCTTTAAGAGTTTACTCCTGGGGCGCCTGGGTGGCTCAGTAGGTTAAATGTCTGACTTCAGCTCAGCTCATGATCTCACGGTTCATGGGTTCGAGCCCCTGCGCTGGGCTCTGCGCTGGTGGGGCAGAGCCTGCTTGAAATTCTCTCCCCTTCTCTCTGTTCCCCTTCCCCGCCTGTGCACGTGCTGTTTCAAAATAAATAAATAAACTTAAAAAAAAAGAGCTTATTCCCATTATTCCACCTCTATTTGCAAAGGAGCCCAAAACTCACTCTTCTGTGCAGCTCGGCCTTTTAAAACCAGCCCCTTTGGCTTTAATTTTTGGTTCGTTCTGTCTGGTCCAAACTGAAAGCCCAAAGTGAGCGCACCCCATGCTGCAGAGTGACCTGCTGGGGTTTGGTGCCAAAAACCCTTACAACGCCCACTTTCCAATCAATGGTGACTAAATTATGAACTAGCACCGCCCCCACCCCCTCCTTTTTCATTCCTCACTTGCCTGCTATCACCCATTTTATAATTAGCAGTCGATTAGCATGAAAAAGATCTTCCTTCCTGAATGAGGCCTCACAACTGGGTTTTTCAACTTCTGACCCAAATTGCCAGACGATTTAGGGTTGTTGTTTGTTTGCCTGCTTGCTTTTTGTTGCTGTTGTGGTTTCCACTTGCCAAATCCTTGAAACACATTTTGAACAAAGCAGCTTAAAAGCAGAGTTGGGCTGTTTCTGACGCAGACAGAAGGGCACCTAAGTTTGTGTTTCCACCAGTGGTAGAAAAACGACTTTTTCCTTCTGTAGGAAAAGATGAAGACCAACAGTTGTGGTGACCGAAGTTGAAGTTGCACCCGAAGCAAACTGGATTCCATTTTGCACATGACACTGAGTCTGTGTTCCAAGGTCGGGACTTGCCAAATCAAGGCTCTCTTGTTTTCAGGGAGGGTGGGGGTTCCACACAGTGAGTTTTTAGGGTGCACTTGATGGAGGGCTTTGAATCGGGTCCCCACCCATTTCCTACTGGCCAGGATGGAGGTAGCACTGCCGCGCTCTCTCCCAGAAGGTTCCTCTCACAAAGCACCCCGCTTCCTTTGCAAAATTGACTAATTTCACTCATCAGCAAGAACATGAAAATGTCTTCTTTTTCACTTCTTTGTGATCATCTCCCCAACTCAGCAACTTAATGCATCTCTGTCACTTTGATTTATTCAAATGATGTGAAATGTCAACCTATTGAGATCTGGAGGGGACCGTGGGTAGTGTCACCAGTGCCCTGAAAAGCCAACGGATTTCAACTCTCTGAACGGATGTCAGGGACGGTCAAAGCTGAGCCTGTGGGACCTCTTCCTGCCATGTTTCTCAGTGGAGCGACTCTGGGGGACTTACACTTATTGAAGGAGCCACATCTCTCCCCGAGTCCCCCTTGCCCCCTAGTTTGAATGGTACCATCTTGACAAGAATGAAGCCAGTCCCTGAGATCATGAGGCAGAACCTGGTGAACCCAACCACAGTCTGATCTTACTGGGTGGGCAACAGCTCCATACGCAGTGGCCATCTTAATGAGGATGCCTGTGGGCAAGGACTCTGGGTGAGGCCTCATGAATCGGTCTTCGAAGATGGCCTCCCAATGGTGCTTGGCACCAAGGCAGGAAGCGCTTCTTGCATGGTAGCATTTGCTCTGATTAATAAAAGCTCACTTCCACAGGGTGCCACTCACGGCTGACGTGGCCCCAAACACACTGTGACTATTCCTGCGTTTCCCTCCTGCCGTGGCCAGCCTGGTGCCCCGGTGTAGGTGCAAGCATGACCACAGACCCTCAGGGAAATGCCTCCATTCTCCTGAGTGGGCTGGAATCCAGTGATCCCTGCTGGGTCCTAAAAGAACTGGATTCGTGGCTGAGGCCTGGAAAGGCAAGAATTCTCTTTCCCTCTGTGGGGTTTGGTGTGAATTTTGCAGCAAGACCAGACCTACACCGCCCTGCCCTGTTGTCAGCAGGGAGCGCACATTAGCTCAGCGTGAAGGAAGTTGGTCATGAGGTGCTATATATAACAAAGCCCTGACCTTGTTCTTAGCTGAGGTCAGACCAGCTTCCTCTACAGCGTTTGCCAAGTGGCCTTTGTGGTGAAATGGCAGCCCGAGCTCTCACTCAACTTGTTTATAGGGACGACAAAAGGATGGATTTGCCTGGCCGGCTGCAGTGAAGGCTAGTGAGTGTCCTTTGTGCTGGGTGCTGGACGGTCCTAGCCTGGGCCCTCACCAAATTCACAGTCGAGTTGGGGACCCAGATGGTTCCAGGCTGTAGCCAGCTTCTACTGGCTCCTGAGAGCGGATAAATGTTCCGGAATATTGCAAACAGACTGTCAACCAAACCATGATTACAAATTAAATTATATAAACTTACCGTTAAATAAAACATAATTAAGAGAAAGGTAATAGGTCCTCAAAGCTTGTTGTCACTTCCGAACCATTTTTCTGGCTTTTATTATTCTCCCTGCTCTTGAAGCAATCTACTGCTACTGTATCCATGTGGTGGAAATGATATCTAATATAAAATATATATAATAATATATAAGGCGTGGCTGCTGGCATTTCTCCCCAGCTTAGTGTGTTGAGTGACCTCAAACTGGTAGCCAGAGACTGGCCATGGTAGGCGTATTTATATCGTGGAAATTGGCGATCATTATAAAGTTGGATTTTTTTTCCAGAAAACAAGTTATTAAACATTTACCAGCATAGCACCAGAGACTAGCACATAGGTGATTACAGGAAATCCAGTGGACCTATGGGATTTCATGGAGGATGGGGGAGTATGAGGAAGTATCACCTAGGGCTTCCCGGAGGAAGCAGTGCTTAAGCAAGACCGTGAAGGATGATTAGGAGTGAAGACCCAGAAGCAAGATAGAGCAGAATTGATGGAGTGGAAAAGATGTGTTCCTTGCCCTTGGGGGCTCTCAGTCCAGTAGGAGAGACAAATGAAGAAACAGACAGAAGGAAATTCACGGTCAAGTGCCCCACAGAGACCGGCTGGAGCATCTCCAGAGGCGCAGAGGAGGGCACTCTGTTGATGGAAGTAGAGGAAGACTTCCTGAAGGAGGTGATATGATTTCTTTAAAAAATAATTTCTTTAATTCTTGCTGAACTTTTTCTTTTAAGTTTATTTCTTTATTCTGAGAGAGACAGAGACAGTGCTAGTGGAGAAGGGACAGAGAGACAGGGAGACAGAGAATACCAAGCAAGGTCCGCACTGTCAGCACAGCCTAGTGCGAGGCTTGAACCCATGAACCATGAGATCATGACCTGAGCAGAAACCAAGAGTCAGATGCTTAACCAACTGATCCACCCAAGCACCCTGCTGAACTATTTTTTTAAGTTTATTTATTTTCTTAGTAACCTGTACACCCAACGTGGGGCTCCAACTCACAACCCTGATATCAAAGGTCACATGCCAGGGGCGCCTGGCTGGCTCAGTCTGCAGAGCATGTGACTCTTGATCTCAGAGTTGTAAATTTGAGCCCCACGTTGGGTGTAGAGATTAAACAAAAATAAAATTTTAGGGGCACTTGTGTGGCTCCGTTGACTGAGTGTCTGACTCTTGAATTCAGCTTAGCTCATGATCCCAGTGTCGTAAAATCAAGCCCTGCAACAGGCTCCAGGCTGAGCCTGAAGCCTGCTTGAGATTCTCTTTCTCTCCTTCTGCCCCTCTCCCCTGCTTTCACTTTCTCTCTCTCTCTCTCTCTCTCTCTCTCTCTCTCTCTCTCTCTGTCTGTCTCTCTCAAAATATAAAATAAAATAAGAGGTGTCTGGGTGACTCACTCGGTTAAGCATCCAACTCTTGATTTCAGTTCAGGTCGTGATCTCCTGGTTTGTGAGACAGAGCCCGGTGTCGGGCTCTGCACGTACAACACAGAGCCTTCTTGGGATTCTCTCTCTCCCAATTTCTCTCTGCTCCTATGCCACTCATGTTCTTTCTATTTCTATAAACAAACAAACAAACTTAAAAAGAAAAGAGAAGAAAATCTTTTTGTGTGAGGTGTGTGAGGATCAGGCAACCGTGAACGGGTCCCTACCTCCAGAGAATCTAAGAAATGAGGTTGTCTCACTATGGTGATAACACTTGGGGAAAATACCTAATCTCTCTTTGCAGTTGGTGCCTTAAAAAAGAAAAAAAAAAACCCTAAAGGTCAGATTAGCAACCTAAAACTGAAACTAGAATGGAGGCGAGGTAAGGCGCCGTGTGCCATTTTAGTCGATGCTGAGAGGAATCAGAGTGAGTTATCCAAGCACCCAGATATGCAATGTACTCCCTTCGTGTTACAAACCGGATTGATCCCTCGGCACATGATCTCTTGGAAAGAAACCTGGGCTGAGCTCTTGCAGAGACGTTGAGTGTTCGTTTCTTCCTTTGCATTCTACCCCAGTTTCTTGTTTGCAGGGAACAGAAACCCATCAGGCTAGCTCGGATAAAGGATGCATGGGGAAATTGAATTCATTCAGAAATGTCTCCCGGGCATCCGCTGTATGCCAGGTTCTGCGCAAGGGGTTCCTGATAAGAAGGTATCTTCCTGGGCATCCGCTGTATGCCAGGTTCTGGGCGAGATGTTCGTGATAAGAAGGTACTGTCTTGCAGAAAAGGTGAGCACTAAACTCACAATTACACACTTTGTTATGGAACCGTAAGTGCAAAAAAACCCTCTGAAGGAAAGGAAGCAGGGACTGTGAGATCCCATACGGTCCAACCTAGTGGGACTGGAGGAAGGGTCAGAGAAAACGCCCCTAAGGAAGTGATATTTGTCACTTCATAATGTACATAAATGTTGAATCACGATGTTGCACACTTGAAGCCAACATAATATTGCATGTCGACGACACTTCAGCTTAAAAAAAGAAGTGGTATTTGGAAATGCTTAGGAGTTTGCTTTGAAGGAGGCACATCTGGTCCCAAATCATCCTGAAAATGGTAACATTCAAACTCGGAAACAATGTAGAAAAAGAATCCTCCAAACCTATTTTGTGCTTGCAGGATCCTCCGATCAGAATGCGCAGGTATGTTTCCAAATCTTCCACGTAGCCAGGGGGTGAGTTCTCGGATACTCCTGGTGGAATGCGGGTTAGTCTACCATCTCAAATGTGTGTGTGTACACGCGACACCCAGCCGGCACCCCAGAAAGGAATTGTCATTGGTGAATGGATTGGCCTCAGGCATGGGAATGATAGGACCCAAGGGCTGTGGGAGTCCTAATCATTGAAACAGGACATTACTGAGTTTAAACATTTTAATTCTCTGTCCTCACAAACGACTGTCCTAGTCCGGGCAGGCTGGGTGGCTCAAACAACAGAAGCTTCTTTCTCAGAGCTCTGGAGACCGGGAAGTCCAATATTTGCAAGTTATTAGGAAACGCAGCATCTGATGAGAGCCCCTTTCTTGGTTCGTAGATGGCATTGTGTTGCTTCGTCCTCACGTGGTGGAAGGGGGAGGGGGTCCCTTTTATAAAGGCACTAACCCCATTCATGATGCCCCCACCTCATGACATCACTACCTCTCAAAGAAGGTCCATTTCCTACCATCATATTTGGGGGCAGGTTTCAACATATAAATTTGGGGAGTGGGGACCTCACAGTCTATTGCAACAATGATTTATTTTCCTAGTGCTGTAAACTCATATCACCATTGCCTTGTGTTTCATACTTTAGTGGCAGGTATCATGTGATTCTGAGAGTGCTACAGTATTTCCATAGTTACTGCCCATCGGAGAAGTTGGAGGGAAGGCATTTGCCTTGACCCCCTCCCACTACAGCCTTATTAAACTTGCCTGTAAGAGCAGCCGCCTAAAGAGGATTCCATACATCAGCCTCTGAGCAGGATCCGTTTTTCCTTCCTTATAACCCACCTCTCTGTCAGCCCCAAGATAGCTACTGGGCAGAGGAGGAGGGCCTTTCTCTCTCAGTAGCCAGTTCTCCCCTGGACGTATGGCTCTGCTGGTGTAGACAACAGAGTCATCTAACCCAAGAAAGCCGACTGACCTAAGCTTTGTGCAAGACTCAGCACTTTCCATTTTGCAGAAACTTTTGTTCAGTTACATTTGCATAAACGAGCCTTTCCTCTTTACATTTCACTTTGAATTCCACCTTTGGCTGAACCCAAATATCAGAGTGAAACTCACTCAAAACCACAGTGCAGACCCCAAAGAAGTAAAGGTTTACTTGAAACCCGAAGATTTTTCTCAAAAGTTTTTGAGAGGGTGCAGTTAGAAAGGACCAGCCTTACTCAGATTTACAATATGGAGTGAAATCTAAAACCAGAGGTTGTGGGGCCTTGGCTACCTCTAGGGGTGGGTGGTGAAAGAGTAATAATGATACTAATAATAGCAACAACCATGGTGAGAAGGACTACTAGCAGCAGCCTGTCTATTGGGCTTTAACTACATGTCCAGGAGATATCATGCTAAGCATTTTTATGATCTCATTGGCTCATGCAACCAACTGTCTGGGGTAGTTATCATGAGCCCACTTTACAGATGAGGAAATGAGGCTTAGAGAAGTCAACACAAATGAGCTCACGTTCTCACAGCCTGTGAGGGTCAGAGTTGGGATATGGACACAGAGTTACCTTGACAGTGCCTGTGCTCTTAGCCTGAGCCAGCTAGACTGGGAGATATTTGAACTCATAATGAGTGCATTTCCAAAGCAAAGGGAGCCGAGTGTCATTATGTCTGGATTCCTGTAAACTAATAACAAATATCATAACTCTTATACATACAAATTATATATACACATATAGTCTCTAAAGTTTAGGATGCCGAGGCTCTTGTTAACTCTTGTTCTGATTAGACACAAAGTTCACCCTTATGCAACTGTTTCTTAGTGTGTTAATAAAAATGTGTTTTCTTGCCCATCTTGAGAGCAAGGAAGAGCTAGGAGGAGGCAGCCTGATAGAGAACCCTGTGATTTAGTTAGGTTAAAAAAAATTTGGGGGGCACCTGGGTGCCTTAGTCAGTTAAGCGTCCAGCTTTCGGCTTGGGCTCAGGTCATGATCTCACAGTTCATGGGTTCAAGCCCCACATCAGGCTCTGTGCTGACAGCTAGCTCAGAGCCTGGGGGCTGCTTCCGATTCTGTGTCTCCCTCTCTCTGACCCTCCCCTGCTCATGCTGTCTCTCTCTGTCTCTCAAAAATAAATAAAAAACATAAAAAATTTTAAAAAATGGTTTTCCTTGGGTTGATCACAATGGGGAAAGCCGCTCACTTTGGCAGTATTGTTTGGGGCCGTTATACACGGGGACAAGTCTGGACCAGGAAGGTAAGTAACAAGAGCATATATAAAGACCTTCTCAGTTGATGCACTTCATATATGTAGTCTGTCTCTCATTTAGTCTCCAAATGTTTTTTGTAACATCATTCGGTGAAATAGTTATACATTCCCAGAAATGCACAGGGAAATCTTTTTTTTTCTATTTAAAAATTTTTTAGTGTTTATTTTTGAGAGGGATAGAGACAGAGTGCAAGCTAGGGAGGGGCAGAGAGGGAGACACAGAATCAGAAGCAGGCTCCAGGCTCTGAGCTGTCAGCACAGAACCTGACATGGAACTCGAACCCGCAGACCACAAGATCATGACCTGAGCCGAAATCAGACGCTCAACCAACTGAGCCCCCCCGGCGCCCTGATCTTGAGCAGCCTTCCCCTAGCTTCCCCTGATGTTGATATCTGACACAGCTATAGTACAGTGTCAAAGTCAGGAAATTGACATTTGTAAAGTTCACAGAGCTTATTCCAATTCTGCCCATTATACACATGCATTTGAGTGTGTGTGTGTGTGTGTGTGTGTGTGTGTGTGTGTGTGTCTGTGCAATTTTATCACATGTTAGGATTTGCATAACCACCACTACAATCAAGACACTCAACTATACCACCCCCACAAAGCTCTCCTGTTTTACATGGTAGCCACGGCCATTACCTCCCCTCAACCCTGGCAAGCACCAGTCTGTCCTCCCTCAGGACAATTTTGCCATGCAGAGAATGTTATGTAAATGGACTTACACAGTAGGCACTCTTTTGACTTTTTTTAAGTTTATTTTAAGAGAGACAGAGACAGCGTCAGCAGGGAAGGGACAGAGAGAGAGGGAGAGAGAGAGAATCCAACACAGGGATCGAACTCACGAAACCATGAGATCATGACCTGAGCCAAAATGAAGAGTTGGATGCTTAACTGACTGAGCCACCCAGGCGCCCCTAGGTACTCTTTTGAGATTGGCTTTTTCTCCCTCAGAGTAATTCCTTTGAGACTCATCCCAGTGGTTGCGTTTACAACTTGGTGCATGACCTTTGTATTGCCGAGTAGCCTTTTGTACGATGGATGTACCAGAGTTTGTATAACCAGTCACCCATTGAAGGATGTTTGGGTAGTTTTCAGTTTGGACTATTATGAATAAAGACTTTGTCAACATTTGTGTACAAGTTCTTGCATAAGAATTTAGAACCATAAAGTTCTTTGAAGTATTCCTTTATTATTCTTTGCAGCATCTGCTATGATATTCTTATTTCTTTCCTGATGCTGGTGATTTGTGGGTTTTATTGTTTTTCTTTTCCTTTTCCTTTTTATTTCTTTAGAGAGAAAGCATAAGTGGGGGAGGGGCAGAGATAGAGGGAGAGAGAGAATCCCGAGCAGGCTCTGCACTGTCTGCATGGAGCGCAATGTGGAGCTCGAACTCACAAACCTTGACATAATGCTGGAGCTGAAACCAAGAGCTAGATGCTTAACCAAATGAACCACCCAAGTGGCTCACTGATGTTGGTAATTTGTATCTCCTCTCTTTGTACCTTTTCAAACGTACTAGTGGTTTATCAATTTTATTGAGTTTTTTTTGAAGAACCAGCTCTTTGTTTCATTAATTTTCGCTATTGATTCCTTGTTTTCAGTGTCGTTGATTTCTGTTCTTATCACTATTATTTCCTTCCTTCTGCTTTCTTTGGATTTATCTTGCTCTTCTTTTTCTGGGTACTTAAGAAGATTAGATTATTGATTTGAGAGTTTTGTCCTTTTGGGGTTTTTTTTTAATTTTTTGGTATTTTAATAATTTATTTATTTTTAAATTTATATTCAAGTTAGTTAGCATATAATGCAGCAATGATTTCAGGAGTATATTCTTTAATGCCTCTCACCCGTTTAGCCCATCCCCCTCCCACAACCCCTCCAGCAACCCTCTGTTTGTTCTCTGTATTTAAAAGTCTCTTATGTTTCGTCACGCTCTCTATTTTATATTAGTTTTGCTTCCCCTTTCGTATGTTCATCTATTTTGTATCTTAAAATCCTCATATGACTGAAGTCATATGATATTTGTCTTTCTCTGACTGACTAATTTCACTTAGCATAATAGCCTCTAGTTCCATCCACGTAGTTGCAAATGTGGATGGACATTGGGACTCTTTCTATATTTTAGCTATTGTCGATAGTGCTGCTATTAACATTGGGGTGCATGTGCCCTTTCGAAACAGCACACCTATATCCCTTGGATAAATACCTAGTAGTGCAATTGCTGGATCATAGGATAATTCTATGTTTAATTTTTTGAGGAACCTCCATACGTTTTCTAGAGTGGCTGCACCAGTTTGCATTCCCACCAGTCGTGCAAAAGAGATCCTCTTTCTCCACATCCTTGCCAACATGTGTTGAATTGTTAATGTTAGCTATTCTGATGGGTGTGAGGTGGTATCTCATTGTGGTTTTGAGTTGTATTTCCCTGATGATGAGTGATGTTGAGCATTTTTTCATGTCGGTTGGCCATCTGGTCATGGTCAGTTGGCTATCTGGATGTCTTCTTTGGAGAAGTGTCTATTCATGTCTTTTGCTCATTTCTTCACTGGATTATTTGTTTTTTGGTTGTTCAGTTTGCTAAGTTCTTTATAGATTTTGGATACTAACCCTTTATCTGATAGGTTGTTTACAAATATCTTCTCCCATTCTGTCTATTGCCTTTTAGTTTTGCTGATTGTTTCCTTTGCTGTGCAGAAGCTTTTTATTTTGATGAGGTCCCAATAGTTCATTTTTGCTTTTGTTTCCCTTGCCCCTGGATATGTGTTGAGTAAGAAGTTGCTACGGCTAAGGTCAAAGAGGTTTTTGCCTGCTTTCTCCTCAAGGATTTTGGTGGCTTCCTGTCTTATGTTTAGGTCTTTCATCCATTTTCAGTTTATTTTTGTGTGTGGTGTAAGAAAGTGGTCCAGGTCTGTTATTCTGCATGTTGCTGTCCAGTTTTCCCAGCACCATTTGCTGAAGAGACTGTCTTTATTCCATTGAATATTCTTTCCTGCTTTGTCAAAGATTAGTTGGCCATACGTTTGTGGGTTCATTTCTGGGTTCTCTATTCTGTTCCATTGATTTGAGTGTCTGTTTTTGTGCCAATACCGTACTTTCTTGATGATTACAGCTTTGTAATATAGCTTGAAGTTCGGGTTGTGATGCCTCCAGCTTCGGGTTTCTTTTTCAAGATTGCTTTGACTATTAGGGGTCTTTTCTGGTTCCATACAAATTTTAGGATTGTTTGTTCTAGCTCTGTGAAGAATGCTGGTGTTATTTTGGTAGGTATTGCATTTAATACGTATATTGCTTTGGGTAGTATTGTCTTTTTCTTTAAAAATGTTTTAATATTTATTTATTTTTGAGAGAGAGAGAGAGAGAGCAAGAGAGCATGAGCAGGGGAGAGTGTGCTGAGCTTTCAGCACAGAGCCCAATGTGGGGCTTAAACTCACAGATTGCAAGATCATGACCTAAGCCGAAGTCAGGCACTTATCTGACTGAGGCACCCAGGCACACCTAAGACTTGTTCTTGTCTAATTATAAGCATTAAATGCTATAAAGTTCCCTTTCAGCACTGCTTTAGATGCATCTCATACATGTTGATATGTTTATTCAGTTCTGTGTATTTTTAAATTTCTTTTGAGACTGCCTCAAAAGAAATTGAGACTCATGGATTGTTAAGTACGTTGCTTAGTTTCCAAATATTTGGAGATTTCCTTTTTATCTTTCTGTTATTGCTTTCTAGTTTGATTTTGGTCAAAGAACAAACTCTGTATGATTTATATTCTTTTAAAATTGTTAGGGGTTTTTTTAATGATGTAGGACATAGTTATCTTGGTGTATGTCTCATGAATGCTTGAAAAAGAATGTGTATTTTGCTGTGGATAGTTGTGATGTTTTATATATGTAAATTTGATCTTGTTAATTAATTGTGTTAAAATCTTTGATATCTGGGGCACCTGAGTGGGTTGGTCAGATGAGTGTCTGACTCTTAGTTTCGGTTCATGTCATGATCTCATGGTCATGAGATTGAGCCCTCTGTCTAGCTCCATGATGAATATGGAGCCTGCTTAAGATTCGCTCTCTCCTTCTCTCTCTGCCTCTCCCTTGCTTGCTCTCTCAATAAATAAATAAATAATAAATAAACAAAATCTTCGATATCCTTGCTGATTATCTAACAGTTCTATCAATTGCTAGGAGTGGAGTATTGAAGTCTCCAACTTTTATTGTGGATTTGTCTCTTTCTTCTTCATATCTATGGGTTTCACTCACATATTTTGCAGCTGTGTTGTTTGGTGATCTCAATGGATTGACCCTTTTATCATTATATAACATCCCTCTTTGTCTCTAGTAATGTACTTTGTCTGAAGTTTGCTTTATCTGATATTATCACTGTCCTGCTCTTTTAAAAAAGTAAGCTCCATGCCTAGTGTGGGACTTTAACTCATGACCTTGAGATCAAGAGTTGCACACCATACCAAGTGAGACAACCCGACACCCCTACTTCATTTTTTAATTTTTATTTATTTATTTATTTTTAAGTAATCTCTACACCCAACAAGGGGCTCTGACCCATAGCCCCCAAATCAAGAGTTGCATGCTCTACCAACTGAGCCAGTCATGTGCCCAAGTGCCCCTTGCTTTCTTTTGATTGTTTGCATAGTATATCTTTTTCCATCCTCTTATTTTCAAACTATCTTGTTATATTTGAAGTTCATTGCTTATAGATAGACAGCATATAGTTAGATCATTTAAAAATATCAATTCTGCATATCTCACCTATTTATTTATTTAATTTTATTTAATTAATTAATTTATTTACTTTTAAGGTGGCTTCATACCCAGCTCAGAACCCTGTGCAAGGCTTAAACTCATGACCCTGAGATCAAGACTTGAGCTGAGATCAAGAGTTGGATGCTTAACTAAATGACTGAGCCACCTGGGCACCCCAATCTCTTTTAATTGGTGAATTTAGACCATTTACATTTAAAGTAATTATTAAATTGTTAGGGTTTAAGTCTGTCATTTTAATTTTTGTTTTATGTTTTTTCCCTATTTCTTGTTCCCCCTTTTCTTTTTTCTTTCTTTCATGTGTGTTGCTAAATATTTTTAGAGTTTCATTTTATATATTTATAATGCTTTTGAGTAATTTGCTTTGTATAGTTTTCTTAGTGGTTGCTCTGAGTATTGCCATACACATATACATATTATCACAGATTACTAATGTGACATTTTACTACTTTTGAGTGACGTGTGGAAACCTTATTTCCATTTGCGTCTTTTTACCCTCCCTGTTTTTCAAATATCATTGTCTTAAATACTTTCTCTACATGGATTGAGCTCCATCTCAGATAGTGTTGTATCATTTTTCAGCAATAAAATATTACTAAGGAAACTCATGAAGTGAAGGATAGCCCATAGTATTCACTTATATTTTTACCCAATTCCATGTTCTTTCCTTTCTGAAGTTTCCAGGCTTCTTCAGCTATTCTATCAGGGTAGGTTTGCAAGTGGCAAATTCTCTTAGTTCTCCATTATCTGAGAATGTCTTGATTTCCCCCTTCATTCCTGAAGTATAGTTTCAATGGATACAGAATTTGTGGTTCACAGGTCTTTTCTTTCAGTACTTTAAAGCTGTTATGCCACTTCTTTTTGGCCTCCATGATGTCATATGAGAAACCCACCATAATTCAAATAGGATGTTTTCTATAGAATGTTCCCTGTAGGATTACCTACAATTTTGTGGTTCTCTTTGGCTGCTTTCAAGACTTTTTCTTTGTCTTCACTTTTTAGAAGTTTCCTGATGCTGTGTCTTGGTGTGAATTTGGTGGTGGGGGGGGTATCCTAACTAAAGTTTGCTCCACTTCTTGAATCTGTAAGTTTATGTCTTTTGTCAGTTTGGGGGAGTTTTCAAATATTATTACTTTGAATGTTTTTTTCAGTCCCACTCTCTCTATCTTCTCTTTCTGGGACTCATATAATGTGAAAGTTTTTATGTGTTTTAATTTAATTTATAAATTCAAGATAATTTTTAAAAGATTGTTGAAGCATTTTTATGACATCTGCTTTAAAATTCTTATCAGATAATTCCAACATACAATCCATTTCAGTATTAGTATTTGTTGATTGTAGGGTTTGTTTTCACTCAGATATTAGTTATCTTGGATTTGGTATGACAAATGATTTTTTTATTGCATCCTATACATTTTGACTATTATGTTAGGACACTCCTAATTTTATTTAAGTCTTCTATTTTATCATGTAGTTGCTCTGCTTAGTTTAGCATGTAAGTTCTGGCCTCTCCATGTGTGGGCTCTAGGGCCAATGAAAAGTAAGTTACCTGAGACATTGGAAGCTATCATCCTGTTGGCATCAGTTCTGGGTTTAGGCCATCTCTCAAGATTTTAGAAACTCCTGAGAAAAAGTGATTGTAGTGTCTTCAGCTTCTATGAAATCCACAGGGTTTCTATTCAACTAGAATTTTCTAAGACTATAGAGATATAGCTCAAAACCCAGTTTTCTGATATGATAGCTGTCAGTATTTTAGTAAATTATGTTAACTAAGGAAGATTCTCTCACAGTAATTGTGATATTTTTGTCTATTCTACTTAAAGTTGGTCTATGCTGAAAAGTATACCTTCCTACATGTCATGCATATACTTTTTCTCTAGTAAGAGATTTTCTTACAGAATTTGATCTGAAACAGTTATCCCTCTGTCAACTTCATGAAATGATAGCAGTTCTTCTTGAATATTTATTGTAAACAAATACATCTTAACTTCAAGAATTTTCAAGGATAATCTTTCTGATGGGCTAAGAGGAGTAATACTATGTAACTTTTCCATACTCTCATTTTTTTTTATTTTTATTTTTTTAAATTTTATTGACATTTATTTATTTTTGAGAGACAGAGAGAGACAGATCATGAACAGGGCAGGGGCAGAGAGAGAGGGACACACAGAATCGGAAGCAGGCTCCAGGCTCTGAGCTGTCAGCTCAGAGCCCGACGTGGGGCTCGAACCCACGAACTGCGAGATCATGACCTGAGCTGAAGTCGGACGGACGCTCAACCGACTGAGCCACCCAAGCGCCCCGCATACTCTCATTTTTAAAAATTACTTTTTTCTTTATCATGAAAAAAATGGTGGGTGCAATTTTACATAAGATAGTCAAGGAATGCCATCTCTGGGGAAGGTAACGTTTGAACTGAAATGATACAATGAGAAGACAGCTATGTAAGCATCTGGGAAAATGGCCTCCAAAGCAAAGCAAACAGAAGTGCAAAGGCTCTGAGATGGGAACATGCTAAGGGTGTTTGAGGAACAACAAAGAAATCACTGTGCCTGTAGCAGCACGAACAAGGAGGCAACTAATAAGAGATGCCATCCAAGAGAATAATAGGAATCAGTCCTAAAGGGCACTATGGGATTTTGGACTTAATGATAAGGAAGTCCACATAGATAGGTAGCAAGGCATTGGAGAAGTTTAAAAAGATTTTGAAAGACATGATCTGACTTATATTTTAGAATGATCACTCTGGATGTGTTGTACAGAAAGAACTGGAATGGAGCCACAAATTGAGTCAAGGAGAGCAATGAAGATGCTATTCCAGTGGTCTAAGCAAGGATGACTAGTTTTTCTGGACCATACTTAAACTAGGGGGGGTGGGTAATGGTGGAGATGATGAAGAGTGGCCAAATTTTGATATACTTTTTAGATATAGCCCATTGGACTTTTTAAGAGGTTGAATGTGAGGAATAAAGAGAAATTGAAGAATTAGTAATGACTCGGGATTTTGCTTGAATGACTATTGGACTATGTGCCATTAACTGAGGTAAAGAAGGGTGTGAGAGGATCAGGTTTGTGAGGATGGGGTAGAAGATAGGGAATCAAGTGTTCTTTGGCCATGTTAAATTTGAGACATCTATTATACATCTAAAAGAAGTGGCTAAGCAGGAAGTAGTGTATATGAATGTGGAGCTCAGAGAAGAGGTCTGGACTTAACCTAAACACTCTGAAGTTATCAGCATACATAGATAACATATAAAGCCATGGGATAGGGTGAAATCATTTAGAAAGTGTAGGTAGATGAAAGAGTTCAGGGCCAAACTCTAGAACATTCCAACAGTTATAGATGGGATTAAAGGGGAAAAGCAGCAACAAAATTGAAGGAAATAAGCAGTGGGTTGGAAAATATGGTGTCACTGAAATCAGGAGAAGTAATTATTTCAAAAAAGAAGGAGTATTCAATCATGTTGAATGCTTGAGTTTTAATAATATGAAAATAGGAAAGTGACTATTGAATTAAGTAATATAGAAATCATTAATGACTTTGACAAATGTATTTTCAGAGGAGTGGTGAAAATGAAAGCCCAGTTGGACAATATTGAAGAGTGGATGGGTCAGCTGATGAATGGATAAACAAAATGTGGGATCTCTGTAAAATGCAGAGTTGTTCAGCCATGAAATACTAATCCATGCTACAACATGGATGAATCTTGAAACATTATGCTAAGTGGAAGTAGCCAGGCACAAGAGATTCCATATTATATGATTCCATTTATGTGAAGTGTCCAGGATAGGCAATTCTACAGAGACAGAAAGTAGATTAGAGATTACTTAGGGCTTGGCAGGATGGGAGGGGTTTAATGGGTGATAGGAAAGGGTATAAAATTCTTTCTAAAGATGAAATGTTCCAACTCTAAGAGTGTACTAAAAACCATTGAATTGTACACTTAAAATAGGTAAATTTTATGATATGTGAATTATGATATGTGAGTTCAAGCCCCACATTGAGCTCGCTGCTGTCAGCACAGAGCCCAGTTTGGATCCTCTGTCCTTCTTTCTTTCTGCCCCTCCCATACTTGCACTCTCTGAAAAGTAAATGAAACATTAAAGAAAAAGAGTGAATGGAAAATTAAAAAGAGAGTATAGACAATTTTTTTTGCAAAAATTCTTTGCAAAATTTGGCTTTGAGGGGGAGCAGCAAGCGGGACATATGGGATCAAAAAAGAATTTTTTTGAAGGTAGGAATGATTAGAGTATGTTTATATGTTCAAGGCTGTGATGCAGTAGACTAGGAGAGACTGGTGATGCATTGAAGAGAGAAGCCCCATAGATATTTACAACTATCTGCAGGATACCTCTACCTGGAGGTCCTACTGGCTGTAACTCAAAATTTTATCCCAAGTCCATTCAGTTCTCTCCACCTCCACTGCTACTGCCTTGGCCCACGCCATCAGCATCGCTCACTGGACTGTTGTAAAAACCTCGTAACCTAGTCTTTTCTGCTGCCACTCTTGGTGTTCTCAAATCCATTCCTTTTTTAAAACATTTTTTTCTAATGTTTTATTTTATTTTTGAGAGAGAGAAAGAGAGAGAGAGAGAGAGAGAGAGAGAGACAGCATGAGCAGGAGGGGATCAGAGAGAGAGGGAGACACAGAATCCGAAGACAGGCTGCAGGCTCTGAGCTGTCAGCACACAGCCTGACGTGGGGCTCAAACCCATGAACCACGAGATCATGGTCGGAGCTGAAGACAGACTCCTAACTGACTGAGCCACCCAGGTGCCCCGCGAATCAATTCCTTAGCCTGAAGCCAGAGTACTCTTCTTAAACTGTTAATCTGATCTTGGTGCCCCTACTTAGAGCCATTCAGTGATTCCCCATTGCTCTTAGAATATAGTCTGAGCTCCTTAACTCAGCCCATAAGACTCTCCAAGATCTGATCCTAAGTTTATATCCTCATCCCTGACCTTTCTCCCCTTTACACATTAGGTTGCAGTCATAGTGACTTTCTTTCTGTTCCTGGAATTCATTATATTTTTTCTCACCTCTGAAACTTTGCACATGGATATTCTCTCTTTTCTCAATTCACTTCTCACCTCATCACTCTAGTGATATGCTTTACTTCTACTCATTCTTTAAGACATTTTTTCTAGGTGGTCTTCTCTGCCCACCTGTATTAAATTAGGCCTCTCTCACATGTACCCCAATGTTCATAGCAGCACTTTCAACAATAGCCAAATCATGGAAAGAGCCCAAATGTCCGTCAACTGATGAATGGATCAAGAAGATGTGGTTTATCTATACAATGGAATACTACATGGCAATGAGAAAGAATGAAATCTGGCCATTTGCAGCAACGTGGATGCAACTGGAGGGTGTTATGCTAAGTGAAATAAGTCAGTCAGAGAAAGACAAATACCATATGTTTTCATGTCTATGTGGATCTTGAGAAACTTAGCAGAAGACCATGGGGGAGAGGAAGGGGAAAAAAGTTATGGAGAGGGAGGGAGGCAAACCATAAGAGACTCTTAAATACAGAGAACAAAGGTTGACAGAGGGTGAGGGAAAGGAAAAGGAGGGGTGATGGGCATGAGGAGGGCACTTGTTGGGATGAACACAGGGCCTTGTATGGAAACCAACTTGACAATAAATTATATTAAAAAAGTTAAAGTCTCTGGGGCACAAAAAAAATTAGGCCCCTCTCTATGTATTCCCATAAACCCCTGAGCTCTTGCTCTCACAATGTAAGGATACAGTTTTGTACCTGTTTGATTATCTCTCTTCCTCACTAAAATATAAGCTCCATGAGGCAGAATCTAGGTTTTCTTTGTTCATTACTTGTATTACTTTGCTAAGGCTACTGTTACTATGTACCACAGACTGAGTGACTTAAACAACCGAAGTTCATTGTCTCACAGTTTTGGAGACTAGACGTCTGAGATCAAGGTACGGGCAGTGTTGTTCCTTCTGCGGGCTGTGGAGGGAGAATCCGCTCCAGGTGTCTCTCCAGCTTCTAGCAGGTTGCTGGCAATCTTCCGCATCCCTTGGCTGGTACACCCATCATACAGATTTCTGCCTTCATGTTCACATGGTGTTCTCCCTGTGAGTGTGTCTCTGGGTCCAATTTTCCCCTTTTTATAGGAACTCTTGCCATGTTGGATTAGGACCAATCCTCATGATTTAATCTTAACTATCATCTCTTTAAAGACCCTACTTCCAAATAAGGTCACATTCTGAGGTAGTAGGGGTAGTAAGAGTATGCTCAGTGTATCTTCTGTAAGGGGGATACAATTCAACACAGAACACTGCTCTATCTCTAAAGGCCAACACAGTCCTTGCCTCCAGGTCTCTCATTCCCCCGATGAATACTGAATGAACAAATGAATGGATCCGTGGATGGATTTTAAAGCATCTGCACGATGGCAAGAAATATGGTGTGTGTTCTGCAGCCTGATCTTTTAGACCTCTGACACCCTGTCTCCAGTCCCACAAAATGATCTGTGGTTCCCTTCATGAGCCTTTGTATAGGCTGCTATCACAGTTGCCTGACCAAGAATCCATCCTAGTTCATCTGGTAGATTCTTACTCTTCCTTTTAAAAATCAGCTCTTTAAAAAAAAATCAGGAGAGAGGTAAGCATTATCTACTTTTGGGCTCACTTGTTCACATCTTCACTAAAGAACATACCATAGACAGATATGTCTGTGTCTTCCATTGGACACTAATAGTGTTATGCCCAAGATTTCATTATCATCCCCAAAAACCAGAGACCACCAGGGAGACCAAGTCACGCATGCAAAAGCAAAGGGCTTTATTACGGGTTTAGGCTCACTGGGGCCTAAACTCGGGCTCACAGACTTTACCAGCACAGTGGATCCATGCTCAGAGCCCTGAACAAAGGCGGGGTAGGGCCTTTATGGGTTTGGGAAGGGGGAGTTACAGGGAATTGTGACACAGGTACAGGGGTCCAATCGTTATCACCTACATTGATACTTTTGGTGGGAGCCAATCACAACATTTAGAGTATTGACCAATTACAGAGTGGGCCCAAAACCCTCATGTAGGGCGTAGCTTCTATCTCTAGGCCTACCCTTAGAAATGTTAAAGATATGAGCTGGCCTTTCCTGATTGGGTGTTACAAGGGTGGCCCCTCCTGCCTTGGGCAATGTGTGTCCTTCTATTGTCTAATGATTCTGAGAAACTGAGACCTAGGCCTCCAAGGACAGAGGGGAAACTGGAAGCCTGTCATGGAGTCAGCTTGATTCAGACCTGTGTCCTTACAATAGCCTGGAGCATGAGGATCAAGTCTTCCCTCTGAAAACCCCTATATTAGATGACTGTCATTCACAGAACAGGCCCTCAAGAGTGAGTTAAAAAAAAAAAAAAAGAATGGCTGACCTGAGGAAGACAGGTTCCAACTTAAAGAATAAGTCTCTCACTCCCAACAACAAAATGCATTGCTTAGTGAACTAAATAGTGTGCAGCCTCTAGATACTGCATGGCCATTCGTCATTATGAATGATGTTCTAGAAAGAGGATATGCACAGATGGGAGGTTGGCCTGTATCTGGTCCTCTTCCAAATGGGAGAGTTTCTGATCCTGTGGAAGCTTGACCTTCATCTTTAGTTTCCTTCTGGCTGGAATGGGGCTTCTGAATTAGATGGCATGCACCTTTGAACTGACTTACTAGGCGAGGGTTAGAAAAGGTACTTTCCAGAAGTTCACTATCCCAGGCAGACACACAGTGCCTGGCTCTGCCTTCTCAGCACCTCTGACTTCCCATCTGAAAACTGACTAATACTTGCTAATCGTACATTCTGAAATCCTTTGATGAAAATGCCACAGTATGTAAGTATCAAGTAGTGTTATGAATAATAAAAAAGTGGATGAAGTTTCTATTGCTTACTCCCTGAGTGACACTATACAAAAATGGATGTCTCTTTCAAAATTACGGGTCATTATCTGCATTGGAGAAAAGAGACTAGTAAAGCATATTCAATCCTTCAGCCCTTTGAATTCAATGTAGCAACGTATTTTCTTTTCCAAAAGTCTGCTGTCTTAGTCCATTCCAGCTGCTCTAACCAATTACCATAGACTGGGCGGCTTATAAACAACAGAAATTTATTTCTCATAGTTCTGGAAATAAGCCTTTGGAAGATTTGGAATCTGGTGAGAGCCCACTTCCTGGTTCATAAATGGCCGTCTTCTTGCTGCGTCCTCCCATGGCTAAAGGGTGGGAGGGTCTCTCTGGGGTCTCTGATGAGGGCCCCGATCCCATTCATAAGGGCTACATGCTCATGACCTAAACCCTTCCCATGGGCCCCACCTTCTAATACTATCACATCCATGGGTAGGATTTCAAGATATGAATTTTGAGGGGGACAAAAACATTCAGTCTATAGCATCTCCTGATTAGAAAAACACTATAGAACCTTTTGGTGTCATTGTGGGTCATGCTCAGGAGAGTTCCATCAAAGACCCTGGAGCCTCACTGCCATGGTTGTCCAGTGCCCCCTTCTCCACTCCAACCGTGCATTTGAAGGACCACAGCTATGTTCTTAGAGAACTCTGTTACCTGGACACAGTGAATGGTACAGACATGGGCACGTCATCTAGGGTAGGCCAAGCCCTTCTGGCATCTTTCAATTCTTGGCATTAGAAAGGGTAAGTAGAAATTCCTCTCTGGTGTCAACTCTGGGAGGTATGAGCACAGAACTGACCAGCTGAGAGAATGAAGCTGACGCTCAAGAGAGGCAGGGACGGGGGTCAGAGAAAGAAAGGGAGAGGAAAAGGGAAAGAGCATCCTGTCAGTGTTTCAAGTCCCTTGTACCAGTTGTCCCTGCCCTTCCCACGGCTTGGTTACATGAACCAGTAAGTCTCTCTTATTTGCAGAAGCAAAATGCCAGCTGGGGTTCAGTCACCAGTCACCAAAAGAATCCTGAGTAATGTCCACATGAACATGCTAGTGGCTCTGGAAATGAGTGAGGATTACCATAGTCTCCAAGTACTTTCAGCTCAAGATGAGGTATTTTTTTTTCTTTTCCAAACCACTTTACTGAGATATAATTCACATATGAAGAGCTGTACATTAAATATCAACATAAAAACTTGATGAGTTTGGAGATAAGTAAACATCTGTGAAACGATCATCATAATCTTTTTAAAAGGTTATTTATTTAAGTAATCGCTACACCCACCGTGGGAATCAAATTCATGACTCCAAGATCAAGAGGTACATGCTCCTTCAACTGAACCAGGCAGGCGCTCCCCCATAATCTTTGCCATCACCATATCCATCACCTTCAACGTTTCCTCTTAACTTTATTGTTATTATTTTATTATTATTTTGTGGTAAGAACACTTAAACATAAGATCTACCCTCTTAGCAAAAATTTCAGTATATGATACAGTATTGTTAACTACAGGCACTATGCTGAACCATAGATCTCTAGGACTTATTCATCTTATAACTGAAACTTAGTGCCCTTTGAGTAATATCTCCCTGTTTCACCATCCCCCCACCCCACCCCAGCCCCTGGCAACCAACGTTCTACTCTCTGCTTCTATGAGTTTGACTATTTTACATTCCTCATGTAAGTGGGATCATGTAGTATTTGACCTTCTGTGTGTCTGGCTTATTTCACTTTGCATAACGTCATCCAGGTTCACGGGACAAGGTGTTTTATTATCAAAGGGACTTTCCTCAAGAACGTCCATTCCTCCCCCTATGGAAATAACCTGGGGGATAAAAGGAAAGAGAAGGAGCTGACTTGTCCATGGACGAGGCTATACAGATCACATGGGCAAACCTTCCTTGTAGAGATGGGGAAATGGGGCTCCAGAGAGGGGAAGAGATGATGCCCCCAAGGTCACACAGTAAATTAGCAACATAGCCAGAACTAGATGCCAGTCTTCCTCACTTCTTCTAACTTACTGGTTTTCCAATGGCCCCCAACCTGAAATTATATAAAAGAAATTGCAACGAATGTTTTTAAAACACCAAACTTTATTATCTTGGTGATATATGCATCAACCCCCGCTCCCATTCATTCTATCCCTTCAAGTTAATGACTCTGTAAAACGTCAAGAATCTCAAGCTATGTGTCTACTTGAAAGTTATGGCTGACAGCTAGCTTGGAGCCTGGAGCCTGTCTTCAGATCCTGTGACTGCTTCTCTCTCCGATCCTCCCCTGCTCACGCTGTCTCTCTCTCTCTAAAATAAATAAAAACATTAGTAAAAAAATTTTAAAACATGATGGAATCAGCTCTCAGTTTGATCATTGTAGCCTCAAGACTTTCACAAACTGATGGCACAGTTATGGCTGTGAAATTATCCTGCAGGCATGAGAAAAAGTCTAATAGGTATTTTGGAAATACTGATGAGATTCACATCATTGTCAGGCCCTTAAATTTTCTTCAGTGGGATATGTGCACACGTAAGACATTGCTGGTTATCAATCAGTTGATCAATTGGTCGATCATTGAGTGCCTAGAAGGTACCTAGCATGGCTCTGGTTGGGGAACAAAACAAGTAGGGCCCTTGAGACACTTAAACTAAGTTACACTAGATGTATTTTCCATCTTAAATGCAAAACAGCATCCCCATGGTGGTTTTCTCTTCTTACAGTAGGAAACTACCTGGTGCACTGGAAAGAGCCCAGGCTTCAGAATCAGGCCGTGGTAGAACTGAATAAACTTCACTGCTTCTGCAAACGAACCTGCGGAAGTCATAGCCCACTGCTGCCCCTCAATCAATTCATCTGTAAAATTATTATAATAAACATACATGTATTAATAACACTATTAATTCATAAAGAATACCAGCACTTTAATTGAGAGTTAAAATACCAGCACTTTTAATTGAGAGTTAAAATTCACACACACTAAAATCCATTACTACAAAGCATCAATGTCATTAATTATTTTTTCTTTTTTTTCAATGTCATTAATATGACTATTACTAACCAATATTGTCAATAATTAATATTTACATTACTAGTTAATACAAACATTAATTGATATTGATGTTGATATTTGTTATAATAAATAAATATTATTGTTATAGCAATTATCTCTACCATATAAAGTTTGGGGGACAATTTAATGAGATTCCAGGCGGGACGATTTTAGCGCAGTGCATTCATTTGCTCATCGGTGAAGT